>NC_083319.1:20897101-21193375 GCF_963455315.2 Globicephala melas | reverse complement strand
GAGACTTTAACACCCCAGTTACATCAATGTACAGATCATCCAGGCAGAAAATCAATAAGGAAACATTGGCCTTAAATGACACATCTGAACAGATGGACCTGAATATATATAGAACATTCCATCTGAAAGCAATAGAATATACATTCTTTAAGTGCACATGGAAGATTCTCCAGGATAGATCTACATCTAGGCCACAAAACAAGCCTCAGTAAAATTGAAATCAAGCATCTTTTCTAACCACAATGCTCTAAGACTAGAAATCAACTACAAAACTGAAAAAACAAAACAACAACAAAAAAAAAACCACACACACACACAGAAAAAACAGAAAACAAACAAACAAAAAACACAAAGGAGGCTAAAATATGCTACTAAACGACCAAAGGGTCACTGAAGAAATCAAAGAAGTTTAAAAAATACCGGAAGACAAATAAAAATGAAAAAGATTCAACAATTTATGGAACACAGCAAAAAGGAGTTCTAGAGGAAAATTTATAGAAATACAAGCTTACCTCAGGAAACAAGAAAAAACTATACCTATGTCGATACATATATATAGAATGCTATATCAAAACCTCACAGGAACTGCAAACCAAAAAACTACAATAGATATACACACACACAAAAGAAAAAGCAACCCAAACGCAACACTGAAAACAGTCATCAAATCACAAGAGAGGAGAAGAAAAGGGGAAGGGAAGAAAAAAGACCTACAAAAACAAATCCAAAACAATTAAGAAAATGGTAATAGGAACATACATATTGATAATTACCTTAAATGTAAATGTATAAAATGTTCCAACCAAAAGACATAGACTGGCTGAATGGATACAAAAACAAGACCCTATATATGCTGTCTACAAGAGACCCACTTCAGATCTAGGGACACATACAGACTGAAAGTGAGGGGATGGAAAAAGTTATTCCATGCAAATGGAAAGCAAAAGAAAGCTGGAGTAGCAAAACTCAGACAAAATAGACTTTAAAATAAAGGCTGTTACAAGAGACAAGGAAGGACACTACATAATGATCAAGGGATCAAGCCAAGAAGAAAATATAACAATTGTAAATATATATGCACCCAACATAGGGGCACCTCAATACATAAGGCAAATGCTAACAGCTGTAAAAGGGGAAATCAATAGTAAAACAATAATAGTGGGGGACTTTAACACCCCACTCACACCAATGGACAGATCACCCAGACAGAAAATCATAAAGAAAATGGGCCTTAAATTACACATTAGACCAATGGACTTAACTGATATTTATAGAACATTCCATCCAAAAGCAGAATACACTGTCCTCTCAAATGGAACATTTTCCAGGATAGATCACATCTTGGGCCACAAATGAAGTCTCAATAAATTTAAGAAAAAAAAAATCATGTCAAGCATCTTTTCTGACCACAATGCTATGAGATTAGGAATCAATCACAGGGAAAAAAAGCCTGTAAGAAAACCACAAACATGTGCAGACTAAACAATATGTTACTAAACAACTAATGGATCACTGAAGAAATCAAAGAGGGGAAAAAAATACCTACAGACAAATGACAATGAAAACACAATGATCCAAAACCTATGGGACACAGCAAAAGCAGTTCTAAGAGCAATACAATCTTACCTCAGGAAACAAGAAAAACCTCAAATAAACAACTTAACCTTACATGTAAAGCAACTAGAGGAAGAAGAACAAATAAAATCCAAAGTTAGTAGAAGAAATCATAAAAATCAGAGCAGAAATAAATGAAATAGAGATGAAGAAAACAATAGAAAAGATCAATGAAAGTAAAAGCTGGTTCTTTGAAAAGATAAACAAAACTGATAAACCTTTAGCCAGACTTATCAAGAAAAAAAGGGAGAGGACTCAAATCAATAAAATTAGACATGAGAAAGGAGAAGTTATGATGGACACCACAGAAATACTAAGGATCATAAGAGACTACTGCAAGCAACTATATGCCAATAAAATGGACAACCTAGAAGTAATGGACAAATTCTTAGAAAGGTACAACCTTCCAAGACTGAACTAGGAAGAAATAGAAAATATGAACAAACCAATCACAAGTACTGAAATTCAAACTGTGATTTAAAAACTTCCAACAAACAGAAGCTCAGGACCAGATGGCTTCACAGGTGAATACTATCAAACATGTAGAGGAGAGTTAACACCTATCCTTCTGAAACTCTTCCCAAAAATTGCAGAGGAAGGAACACTCCCAAGCTCATTCTATGAGGCCACCATCACCCTGATACCAAAACCAGACAAAGGTACAACAACAACAAAAATTACAGGCCAATATCACTGATGAACATAGAGGCAAAAATCCTCACCAAAATACTAGCAAACAAAATCCACTAATAAATTAAAAAGATCATACACCATGATCATATGGGATTTATCCCAGGGATGCAAGGATTCTTCAATATATGGAAAATCAATGTGATATGCCACATTAACAAACTGAAGAATAAAAACCATATGATCATCTCAATAGATGCAGGAAAAGCTTTTGACAAAATTCAACACCCATTTATGATAAAAACTCTCCAGAAACTGGGCATAGAGGGAAACTACCTCAACATAATAAAGGCCATATATGATAAACTCACAGCTAACATCATTCTCAGTGGTGAAAACTGAAAGCATTGCCTCTAAGATCAAGAACAAGACAATGAATCCACCCTCTCCACTTTTATTCAACGTAGTTATGGAAGTCTTAGCCATGGCAATCAGAGAAGAAAAAGAAATAAAAGGAATCCATATTGGAAAAAAAGAAGTAAAACTGTCACTGTTTGCAGATGACATGATACTATACATAAAGAATCCTAAAGGTGCTACCAGAAAACTACTAGAGCTCAATGAATTTGGTAAAGTTGCAGGATACAAAATTAATACACAGAAATCTCTTGCATTCCTATACAGTAATAACAAAAGATCAAAAAGAGAAATTAAAGAAACAATCACATTTACCATCACATCAAAAAGAATAAAGTACCTGGAATAAACCTACCTAAGGAGGCAAAAGACCTGTACTCAGAAAACTGTAAGATGCTGATGAAAGAAATCAAAGATGACACAAACAGAGAGAGATACCATGTTCTTGGATTGGAAGAATCAATACCGTCAAAATGACCATACTACCCAAAGGAATCTACAGATTCAATGCAATCACTATCAAATTACCAATGGCATTTTTCACAGGACTAGAACAAAATATTTTACAGTTTGTATGGAAACACAAAGACCCTGAATAGCCAAAGCAATCTTTTTTTTTTTTTTTTTGCAGTACATGGGCCTCTCACTGTTGTGCCCTCTCCCATTGCAGAGCATAGGCTCCGAACGCGCAAGCTCAGCGGCCATGGCTCACAGGTCCAGCCGCTCTGTGGCATGTGGGATCTTCCTGAACTGGGGCACGAACCCGTGTCCCCTGCATCGGCAGGCGGACTGTCAACCACTGTGCCACCAGAGAAGCCCCAAATCAATCTTGAGAAAGAAAAATGGAGCTGGAGGAATCAGGCTCTCTAACTTCAGACTACACTACAAAGCTATAGTAATCAAAACAGTATGGTACTGGCACAAAAACAGAAATGTAGATCACTGGAACAGGATAGAATGTCCAGAGACAAGCCCATGCACCTATGGTCACCTAATCTATGACAAAAGAGGCAAGAATATACACTGGAGAAAAGACAGCCTCTTAAATCAGTGGTGCTGCAAAAACTGGACAGCTATATGTAAAAGAATGAAATTAGAACACTCCCTAACACCATACACAAAAATCAACTCAAAACGGATTGAAGACCTAATGTAAGGCTGGATACTATAAAACTCCTAGAGGAAAACATAGGCAGAACACTCTCTGACATTAATCGCAGCAATGTCTTTTTTGATCTACCTCCTAGAGTAATGAAAATAAACAATAAATGGGACCTAATTAAACTTAAAAACTGTTGCATAGCAAAGGAAACCATAAATGAAATGAAATGACAACACTCAGAATGGGAGAAAATATTTGCAAATGAAGCAACCGACAAGGGATTAATCTCCAAAATACACAAACATCACATGCAGGTCAATATCAAAAAAACAAACAACCCAATCAAAAAATAGCAGAATATTTAAGCAGACTTTTCTCCAAAGAAGATATACCGATGGCCAAAAATCACATGGAAAGATGCTCAACATCACTAATTATTAGAGAAATGCAAATCAAAACTACAATGAGGTATCACCTCACACCAGTCAGAATGGCCATCATCAAAAAATCTACAAACAGTAAATGCTGGAGATGGTGTGAACAAAAGTGAACCCTCCTGCACTGCTTGTTGGAATGTAAATTGGTACAATCATGGTGGAGAACAGTATGGAGGTTCTTTAAAAAACTACATATAGAACTACCATATGTTGCAGCAATACCACTCTTGGGCATATATCTGGAGAAAACCATAATTCAAAAAGATACATGCACCCCAGTGTTCACTGCAGCACTATTTACAATAGCCAAGACATGGAAGCAACCTAAATGTCTATCAACAGAGGAATGGATAAAGAAGATGTGGTACACATATACAAGGTAACATTACTCAGCCATAAAAAGGAATGAAATAATGCCATTTGCATCAACATGGATGGAACTAGAGATTATCATACTAAGTGAAGTAAGTCAGATGTAGACAAATATCATATGATATGACTTATATGTGGAATCTAATAAAAATGGTACAAATTAACTTAATGACAAAACAGACTCACAGATCTTGAAATCAAGCTTATGGTTACCAAAGGGAAAATGTGGGGGAAGTGATAAATTAGGAGATTGGGATTGACATATACACACTACTATATATAAAATAGATAACTAATAAGGACCTACTGTATATCACAGAGTACTCTACTCAATATTCTGAAATAATCTAAATGGGAAAAGAATCTGAAAAAGAATGGAGATTATATACATATGATTCACTCAGCTGTACACCTGAAACTAATAACATTGTAAATCAACTATACTCCAATAAAAATTTTTAAAAAGAAATGAAAAAGTTACAACGGACACCACAGAAACACAAAAGATCAGAAAAGACTACTATGAGCAGCTATACACTGATAAAATGCACAGCCTAGAAGATATGGACACGTTCTTTAAAATGTACAATCTCCCAAGACTGAACCAGGAAGAAGTAGAAAATATGAACAGACCAATTACCAGTGATGAAATTGAATCAGTAATTAAACCTCCCAACAAACAGAAGTCCAGGACCAGATGGCTTCACAGGTGAATTCTACCAAACGTTTAGAGAAGAGTTAACACCTATCCTTCTCAAACTATTCTAAAAATTGCAGAGGAAGGAACAGTTCCAGAGTCATTCTACAGGGCGAGCACCACCCAGATACCCAAACCAAAACAAAATGTTACAGAAGAATTCAGGCCAATATCACTGATTAACAGATGCAAAAAGCCTCAAAATATTAGGAGACTGATTCCAACAGTACCTTAAAAGGATCATACACCACAATCAAGAGTTATTTATCCCAGGGATGCAGGGATTTTTCAATATGCACAAAAATCAACGTGATACACCACATTTAAAAAATTGAATAAAAACCGTATGATCATCCCCCAATAGACGCAGGAAGAGCTTCTGACCAAATTCAACATCCACTTATGATAAAATCTCTCCAGAAAGTGGGCATAGAGGGAATATATCTCAACATATATGACAAACCCACAGCTAATGTCATACTCAAGGTGAAAAGCTGAAAGCATTTCCTGTAATATCAGGAACAAGGAAAAATACCCATTCTCATCACTTTTATTCAACATAGTTTTGGAAGTCCTAGTAATCATAGAAGAGATATAAGAAATAAAAATTGGAAAGGAAGTAAAACTGTCACTGTTTGTAGATGACATGATACCATACACAGAAAATCCTGAAGACACCACTAAAAACTACTACAGCTCAATGAATTCAGTAAAGTTGCAGAATACAATGTTAATATACAGAAATCTATTGCATCTGTTTACACTAACAATGAACTATGGGAAAGAAATTAAGAAAACAGTCTCATTTACCAACACATCATAAAGAACAAAGTGCCTAGAAATAAACCTACCTAAGGAGGTAAAAGGTCTGTACTCAGAAAACTATGACACTGATGAAAGAGACAGAAGACAAGAAAAACAGAAAGATAAACCATGTTCATGCATTGGTAGAATATTGTTAAGACCATACTACCCAAGGCAATCTATAGATTCAAGGCAATCTATAGATTCAATGCAATCCCTATCAAAATACCAAGGGCATTTTTTCACAGAACTATAATAATTTTAAAATTTGTATAGAAACACAAAAGTCCCCAAATACCCAAAACAATCTTGAGAAAGAACAGAGCTGGAGGAATTCTGCTCCCTGACTTCAGACTATACTACAAAGGTACAGTAATCAAATCAGTATGGTACTGGCACAAAAACAGAGACCAATGGAACAGAAGAGAGCCCAGAAATAAACCCACACACCTAGAGTCAATTAGCCTATGACATAGGAGACAGGAATATGCAAAGGAGAAAAGACAGTCTCTTCAATAAGGGGTGCTGGAAAACTGGACAGCTACATGTAAAAGAATAAAATAAGAACATTCTCTAACACCATATACAAAAATAAACTCAAAATGGATTAAAGACCTAAATGTAAGACTGGAAACCATAAAACTCCAAGAAGAAAGCATATGCAGAACACTCTGACATAAATTGCAGCCGTATTTTTTTTAGATCTGTCTCCTAAAGCAAAGGAAATAAAACGAAAAAACAAATGGGACCTAACTTAAAAGCTTTTGCACATCAAAGGAAACCACTGACAAAATGAAAAGACAACCTGCTGAATAGGAGAGTATATTTGCAAATGATATGACCAATAGGGGTTAATATCCAGAATATATCAACAGCTCATACAACATCAAACACCTGGATTAAAAAATGAGCAGAAGACCTCAATATGCATTTTTTTTCAAAGAGGATATGCAGATGGCAAACAGACACATGAAAAGATGCTTAACATCATTAATCAGAAATGCAAATTAAAACTACAATGAGGTATCACCTCACACCTGTCAGAATGGCTGTCAAACAGAGTAACAGACGTTGGCAAGGATGTAGAGACAAGGGAACAGTTGTACACTGTTGGTGGGAATGTCAATTGGTGCACCCACTGTGGAAAACAGTATGGAGGTTTCCTCCAAAAAACTAAACATAGAACTACCATATGACCCAGTAATTCCACTCCTGGGAATATACGAAAAAAAAAAAAACCCAAAACACTAATTTGAAAAGATACATGCACCCTAAAGTTCACAGCACCATTATTTACAACTGCCAGGATTTGGAAGCAACCTAAGTCTCCATGAATAGAGGAATGGATAAAGAAGATGCAATTTATATATACACAAAAGAATGCTACTCAGCCATAAAAAAAGAATGAAATTTTGCCATCTGCAGCAACATGGATGGACTTGGAGGGTATTATGCTAAGTGAAATAAGTCAGAGAAACACAAGTACTGTATGCTACCACTTATATGTGGAATCTAACAAATAAAACAAACTAGTGAATATAACAAAAAACAGACTCACAAATATAGAGAACTAGTGGTTACAAGTGGGGAGAGGGAAGGGGGGGAAGGGCATGACAGGGGGAGGAGATTAAGAAGTACAAACAATTATGTATACAATAAGCTACAAGGATGTATTATACAACACAGGGAATATAGCCAGTATTTTGTAGTAACTATAAATGTAATATAACCTTAAAAAGTCTGAATGCGTATGTTGTACACCTGTGACTTAAGTAATACTGTACATCAACTGTACTCCAATAAAGGAAAAGACTGTATAGAATGGCAGACATCTTTCATGCTAGATTTTTCTAATATATGTACATGCCATTTCTAAGGTGGAAATATGTTTTAAATAGACTAGTATTTTTTTCTGAGTATAAAATTATAAAAATAAATGTAAAGATACAGACAAGCTCTGAAGAAAATATAAAAATCCAACCCAACAGGGAGACATAACTACTGCTAAAATTGTAGCACTTTGTCTTTAAATCTTATTTTTCCTCACTTAATAGCTCAAGGACGTTTTCCCACATCATGAATTGAATATTTGAAATTCTTGACTGAATAGGAGAAGCAATATAAAGTGCTTGATAGTTCATAGAGCGAAGATTTTAAACTCATTTCACTTTTTAAAAGTGTTTTAGTTCTTACTTGAAAATATTCTGGTAAGTAATGAAGTTACAGAAGACATGTGCATTAGTCATGATAGGCTTGGTTATTCTGTAATAACAATTCCCAAATCTCAGTGGCTGAAATCGACCAAGATTTGTTTCAGGCTACATTTCTGTCATGGGTTGTCAGGGGAGTTCTGCTCACTGCAGTCATCCAGGGACCCAAGCTGATAGAACCACCACCAACTCAAACATTGCTGGTCACCATTTAAAGAGAGCTCTAGAGATTCTCACACTGGCAATTAAATACTTGGCCTAGGAAACGACATCCACCACTTCTGCTCAAAACTCACTGGCCAATAGACTTCATCCAAATTAGAAATGTTTGTGCTTTTAATGACATCATCAAGAAAGTGAAAAGACAACCCACAGAATGAGAGAAAATATTTGCAAATCATGTTTAATAAGAGATTTGTATCTAGAATATATAAAGAGCCCTTACACCTCAATAATAAAAGAATAGATGACCCAGCTTTTAAAAGGGCAAAGGATATGAACAGACATTTCTCCCGAGAACATACACAAAAACCGATGAGCACATGAAAAGAAACTCAACATCATTAGCCATCAGGGAAATGCAAGTCAAAACCACAATGAGATACTACCTCACACCCATCAGGATGGCTTTAATCAAAAGGACAACGACAAATATTGCCATCTACATTACTGGTGGAATGGAAAGTGCTACAGCCACTTTGGAAAACATTCTGGCAATTCCTCACAAGGTTAAACAGAGTTACTATATGATCTAGCAATTCTACTCCTAGATGTTTACTGAAGAAAATTAACATATGTCCTTATATACACTACCAAATGTAAAATAGATAGCTATTGGGAAGCAGCTGCATAGCACAGGGAGATCAGCTCGGTGCTTTGCGACCACCTAGAGGGGTGGGATAAGGAAGGTGGGAGGGAGCCGCAAGAGGGAGGGGATATGGGGATATACGTATGCATATAGCTGATTCACTTTGTTATACAGCAGAAACTAACACAACATTGGAAAGCAATTATAATCCAGTGAAGAAAAATATATGTTCTTACAAAAACTTGAACATAAATGTTCATAGCAGTGTCATTCATAAGAGATAAAAAGTGGAAACAACACAAATGTCCCTCAACTAATGAACAGATAACGCAAAACATGGTATATCCATACAATGGAATATTCTTCCAACATAAAAAGGAATGAAGTGCTGATACACACTACAACACGGATAAACCTTGAAACCATTAAGTGAAAGTCAGACACAAAAGGCCCCGTAATCTATTATTCAATTTATATGCAGATTAGGCAAATCCATAGACACAGAAAATAGACTTGTGTCTGCCAAGGACTGCAGGGAGGGGGAAAATGGGAAGCCTGCTAAAGGTAAGGGGTTTCTTTTGGGGGTGATAAGTGTTCCGGAATTATACAATGGTGACGGTTGTACAACCTTGTTAATATATAAGATCCACTGCATTGTATACGTTTACTGAAGTATTGTTGATTTACAACATTGTGTTAGTTTCAGGTGTACGGCAAAGTGATTCAGTTATACATATCTATTTTTTTCTTTTCCCTTATAGGTTATTACAAAATATTGAGTATAGTTCCCTGTGCTACACAGTAGGCCCTTGTTGGTTATGTATTTTATATACAGTGGTTTGTATTTGTTAATCCCAAACGCCTAATTTATCTGCCCTCCCCTTTCCCATTTGGTAACCATAGGTTTGTTTTCTATGTCTGTGGGCCTATTTCTCTTTTGTATATAAGTTCATTTGTATCTTTTTTAGATTCCACGTGTGATATAACATTTGTCTCCATCTGCTTTATTTCACTTAGTTTGAATCTCCAGGTCCATCCATGCTCCTGCAGATGGCATTATTTCATTTTTTATGGCTGTGTAAGATTCCATTGTATAAATATACCACATCTGCATTGGATACATTAAGGATGAATTTTATGGTATATAAATTATATCTCAAATTCTAAAAATGGACTCAAAGCAGATTGTTGTTTTTTTTTTTTAAAGAAGATATTGGGAGTAGGAGTTTTTTTATTTATTTTTGCTGTGTTGGGTCTTCGTTTCTGTGCAAGGGCTTTCTCTAGTTGTGGCAAGTGGGGGCCACTCTTCATCGCGGTGCGTGGGACTCTCACTGTTGTGGCCTCTCCTGTTGCGGAGCACAGGCTCCAGACGCGCAGGCTCAGTAGTTGTGGCTCACGGGCCTAGTTGCTCCGCGGCATGTGGGATCCTCCCAGACCTAGGGCTCGAACCCGTGACCCCTGCATTAGCAGGCAGATTCTCAACCACTGCGCCACCAGGGAAGCCCAGATTGTTGTTTTTTAAAATCAGTGTTTTTAATGGTGTTTCAAGTGTTTATTTTATAATTTATTCTAATTTTAGAGATAATCTTACTCTGAGTATGACCAAGCTTTTAAATCACTGAAAGATTTTAAATCTTATTCCACTGTATAAATTTCATTAAAAATATGTATTACATTCTTGCTTGTCACTTAAAATTAGAAATTGCTCTGGGAGCAGTTTCTTTTAAATTGTAGCACATGATTTAGTTTGTAATTATGCCCACGTTCGTGTCATTGTTTTATCAGTAATATTCCTCACTAGAAATTTCCATGAGGATAGAACCCTGTCTGTTATGACTCTCCAACACCTAGCAATCTGATATTCAGCAGATATTCAATAAGTATTTGTGAATATATCAGTGGATGATTAGTTAAGACCTAGAATTTCAAAGTCTTTTCTAAAGCCGTTTAGCACTTCCTGGTCAATAACAAAAGATACTAATACAGACGAGAGGAAAGATGAAACCTGAAGATAAAGTCAGTTTTCTCAAATTGATTCTTTGTTTTGAAAAGGTGCTCTTTTTAATTTGTTGGGTGTTGGTCTGCACCCTGAAGCCTGCAAGCCTTGTAGTTGCCCCGCCTTGAGACCAGAGAAAGAGCCCACAGACAGCGACAGAGACATCAACCGTTTATTAAATAGGGGATCTTACACGTCTGAAGCAAAAGGTCCGGGAGCAACACCGCACTGTCTATGGCAGACAGGGCATGGCAGCACTACTCGGGGGTGAAAGAGGCTACCATTTACAGGGGGAACTGACGTCAGATTAGCTTATCAGTTACCAGGGAAACCAGCAACCGGGGCACATCCCTCACAGCCCCTCAGGTTAACAACCATCACAAGGTCAGATGTTTCCCTTCAATAAACTAGCAGGTGAAGCCGTTCTGGCCTAAGGATTTCAACAATCACTAGCTGGGGCAGGGGGCGAAGCACCTTCCCGTGAGTAGGGAGCAGGAAAGCAGGGACTGGTGGAGCAGGGGATGTACAAAGAGCGAGAGAACAGCCCTCTGGAGTGGCCTGACAACACACTCCACCCCTGCATACTCTGCACGACCCTTACCATCTTGGTCCACCCTCTTCCGCTAAATCCTTGGGGTTGGAATGTAGAGACGCACTGCAACCAAATAACGCAAATGCGATACAGATTAACAGCCACTAACGAGTAATCCAGGCGCTTATTGTCCAGAGGAGGACAACGGCATCTCGCGTAGACCCAGCAATCAGACTCATTTCACAGTGAGGCCACCATTGTCCCCCAGTGCACAAACAGACTCCCTCCGCTCAGACTAGGGAGGGGATGTCAGACGTTTAACAAGCATAATACAGGGAAGATCAGGACCAGTAAGCCAAATACCACAGTAACAGCATTCTGAGATACCGCCACCCCTGCCTGTGGCTTTTGTCCTGGCCTGCAGGACCACAGTGCCTGTCCAGCCTCAGTCCCCACAGCTGGAGCCGAATACTGGAGAGGCCGTGTAACAACAGACCACAGGGTTAACATGATGGTGGCTTTCTCCAGGAGGGGTCCCGTATAAATTACCTTAGTAATCTCAGGTGGGGCCAGGTAGAACACAGGTGAGATCTGTAAGTCCCTTTCCAGTCCTATTCCCCACGGGGCGGCAAGCCCAGACCACCTGGAACCTACGTGCCAGTTCCAGGGCCGTTTTATAACATGTTCCCCTGGGGCTAGATCCCGTGGCAAAGGCAAAAGGAAGTTATGGTCCTGAGAGTTAGCCGGTAAAGTGGGTTGCTGTCAATGTTCATGGGGGTCCCGTATTGTTACACAGTTGTTCTAGACCCCAAATAATGGTTTTTCGCATTGCTCGACAACTCGGGTAGGCCTTTTGTACCAGCTGTAACACATTGCAGGCGGCCTATAGCTGTTTTCGATCACATACATCATTGCTCGGCCCCTCCCATAGCTGAGACCAGAAGCCCAAGGGTAGTTTTATTATTTTGCTGTTGCTACAGACCTCATGCAAACCCTTCTGGGCGACTGGCCATGTCCCATTCACAAGCCTGTCCCTGAGTTAATACCCCTAACGCCTATGTCTGTAATTGTTTATGGGTGGTTGGTCAGGGGTATGCTTGTAGTTTATAGACAACCCAGGTCCTTACGTTTTGTCTGTACTCACCAGCCAACCCCGTGCAGTCAGATGAGCCATGAGCACAGGGCTGCTACTTTTTTTTTTTTTTTTTTGCGGTACGTGGGCCTCTCACTGTTGTGGCCTCTCCCGTTGCGGAGCACAGGCTCCGGACGCGCAGGCTCAGCGGCCATGACTCACGGGCCCAGCCGCTCCGCGGCATGTGGGATCTTCCTGGATCAGGGCACAAACCCGCGTCCCCTACATCGGCAGGTGGACTCTCAACCACTGCCCCACCAGGGAAGCCCAGGGCTGCTAGTTTTAAACTTGAACGGGACTCTGAGGTCAACAGGATATCATGAATGTAATGCAAGAGTAAGACACCTCTTACGGTGGTCAGCTGCCACAGAGCCCCACTTGCTAGCAGTCGGCCACCTCGGGTCACCCCGCCTCTTTCCATTTCCCATCCTTATTTCTCAACATCTCGGCGCTCACAGGAGTTTCCTCGGCCTCCCAGCTGGTATGCCAGTTATTAGGCTGCACCGCGCAGGCCAGCAAGCCTTGTAGCTGCCCAGCCTCGAGACCAAAGAAAGAACCTGGAGACAGCGTCAGAGACATCAATCGTTTGTTTGGCAAGGGGATCTCACACGTCTGAAGCGAAAGGTCCTGGAACAACACCCCACTGGGGTGGGCAGGCATGCAGGCAGTCGGGGAATGGCAGCAACTTTTGCTACTTAGGGGAGAGGCTACCATTGATAGGGGGAATTGACGTCAGATTAGCTCATTAGTTACCAAGGAAACCAGCAGCAGGGGCATGTCCCTCGCAGCCCCTCAGATTAACAACCACCACATGGGCAGATGTTTCCCTTCAATAAGCTAGCAGGTGGAGCCGGTCTGGCCTAAGGATTTGAACAATCACGAGCTGGGGCAGGGGTGGAAGCACCTTATGTGAGTAGGGAGCAGGAAAGCAGGGACTGGTGGAGCAGGGCACGTACAAAGAGTAGAACAGCCATCTTGAGTGGCCTGACCATATACTGGGCATCTCTAATCATCTTCCATATTTCTTAAAGATGACCAATTATTATTCTGAGTTTAGATCTGACTGTTCTTTCAGTGTCTTAAAATATTTTCCATCTGGGCTTTAGATTAGGATTAAATCAGGTAATTATAAACTCTTGGGCTTTCTTCTTCTCTAACTTTGGGCTTTAATTCCTTTTCATCATGTTTATTTTTTCCTTCTAAAATTTCGAAGATAGTTTACCTTGCCCTGGAAGGCAGTGTAGTGTCCTGGCTAAGAGCACAGTCCCTGAAATCAGATTAGTGCTTGAGTCCAGGCTCTGATGCTTACTGATTGTATAACCTTAGCCTCTCATACCTTAGTTTTCTCATCTGTAAAATGGGAATAATCTCAGGACCTACCTCAAGGGTTGTTGTGAGGACTAAATGAGTTGATGCACGTAATATGTTTTTTAAAGTCTCAATAAATGTTGATTTCTATTATCAACAGCCTGTTGGAGAAGTCAGAAGTTAGTCTATGATTTTTCTAGCTGACAGTTGTAGGTTTAAGTCTTCCTTCTTTATTTTCATGCTGTAATCAGCGTTTAACATCTCATTCCTATCTTTTGTGTTCATCTTAATCTCCAGAAGCTTTGGCTCATTGAGGGATTTAGTCTTTATTGACCAACTGAGACTGTTCTGGGAGGGGAGGTGAGGATGGCAAAGGGAATTCATATTCAGGTCATTTGAGGATCTGTTAAAAGAATCGTGCTTTTTAACCAAGAAGAAAGGAGATTAAGTGATGAGGGTAAAATGGGGCAGAGTAAAAGAGGTGGTGGCACAATGCATTCCTTCATCTCCTTAAAGGTTTACCTTGTTGATGTGGAGTTGACTTGTTCTTTGTGGTCCCAGAGAAAGAGCTGGGGCCACTGGACATGTCTGACTTTGATATAAGGAAGGAATTTCTAATAAAGCTTTTTAAACCCACCTCTGTACAAGCCACCGGCTTCTCTCCCCTGATCTATTTCAGTAACCTCCCAACTTGTTTCCCACATCCCAAAGGCCCCTCCAACACATTAGCCACATTACAGCCAAAGTGAGTCCTTTAAAGCACAGATACCATCCTGTCATTTGCCTGCTTACAACCCTTCAATGACTTCCAGCTATTCTTAGAATAAAGACCAAAATCCATATGATGGCCTGAAGGCTTACCAGGTCTGGCCCTCACGACCCCTCCAGTCTCATCTCACCCGACCCTCCTCCTTGCTCACAGTGGTCCAGCCACATTGGTTTTCATCATTCACTTCCTTGAACTCCCCACAGGGCCCCTAGAACATGTTTTTTCTCTGCTTAGGACATTTCACTTGCATTTTGTCTAATCAACGCCTACTCTCCCTTCAAGTCTTAACTCAACCATCCCGTTCTCAAGGAAGTCTTCCTTGAACTTCTTGTTTAGGTCTATTAGACGTTCTCATAACACTATGCACTTCTAATCGGTAGTTCTTTCCACTGTTAGAATTTAATGGTGTTTGTGTGGATTTTTGATTAATGCCTGAAAGTTCCATGCTTTTTTCTTTTTATCCGCACCTGAATCTTCAGCATGGAGCACAGTGCCTGATACGTAGGAGGTGCTCAATCAGTGCTTCTTGATTGACTGTTCAAAGAAACCACTGAACGGCTGACTGAGTTGTTTTAAGTGGGAATTATATTCCTTCCACTGGAAGATTTTTTAAGGAGAGGCTATGCAAACTCAAAATTTCATTGAGAATCTGACTCTGTAATCCCAGACGCTTGTCATGAAAAGGTTTACCTTGCTAAGAAAATGGCAGTGAGCTCACTGAATGGAATCTCTGAACCACTGCCAGAGCAGGTAGTTGAAAATTGCTAGACCGCTGCCTAGTGAGCAGAGGAAATGCTCCTTTTCCCATTCATCATTGTTCATTTTATTGATATTATGTGCTCTGCTCAACTCCAGCGGGGAGGGGCGGGGGAGGGGTGGGGCCATTTACATAGACGATGATGTCAATGGTGCCTTGTAGAGTTGGGCAACATGGCATTCCTGGCCTTCAAGTGTGGTTATTGGGTAAGATTTTGGGCTAACGGGAAAGAGCCAGTGGGAAAGAACTCTTGGAAGAATTATCATGGAGAGGGAACAAGTAATGGATCAAGATCTTATAGTAAAAAGGAAGGGATAGAGGGGCTGGCCTCCCTCTGAACTAGAGAAGGTCACGGAAGAAAGTAGGATGGGCCAGATGTAGATGAGATATTATGTGGGAAGAAGGCACCATACGGGAGAATATCTTGTTCTCTGGACATTTTTGAGCTTTTAAACTACTCAAAGATAAATACTTTTCCACTGCACATGTCTTGGGAAAACATTATGTAAGTTTTCCCAAACTTACCACTTTTCACCAAGAAAATGACACCCACTCTAATTGTTTTCTGAAATCAGAGATTCTTGACTCTTGTCCCTCTGTCATGTGGGAGACCAGCAAGACCAAGTCTAGAATTTTATGGGGTTGTGTCCAGAGGACAAACAATTACTCATTCTCTCCCCATGTGGGAGAAGTTCCTTTCTACTGGTTCACTTCCCTCACTATGGCAATTCTCTCCAATCCCCTCTTAGCTCACCATCCCTCTTTTCCCTGAACCCAAGCTTACACAGCCTCTTGGATAGAGACTATGGGTATATGTGGCAAATTCTGCATCACCTCAGGGTATCTGATCAAAACTGGGGATCTAAAGGATGAAAGGCCAGTGATTCCAGGTCTGCATAAGGGAGCCAATACTTCTTCAGTGTTTTCTCTTTTTTTTTAATTAATTATCTATTTTATACATATCAGTGTATATATGTCAATCCCAATCTCCCAATTCATCCCAACACCAACCACCACCCCCCACCCCGCTTTCCCCCTTCTTCAATGATTTCTGAGGCCAGAATTGCATTCTGGGAGAAAACTCAGATAACACACCATCAAAAAGCTGATAGGAATCAGGAATATGAAGTTCTTTTCTCCCATTGCTGTGCCTCATTATCATACTAACACTCTGTTCTCTGCTAATGATTTGAGAGCAGCTGCCTCACAGCTATTCAGTGTGGAAAACCTTGTGAGAAGAAGCTGCAGCCCTGAAATGCCTCTGGAGAGTGACCTGTTAATGGTGGTGTATCTGTCCCTGAACTCAAAGCTGCCAAAGGAGACAAAGAAGACCTTCTCTGGGTCTCCAAAGAAGGGAGAGTAGGGAGAAGCCCTCAAAGTTACATCTTTAGCCTTTATCCTTTTCTGGGGTCATAAATAACATGATCTCATACGAGGCGAGACCTCATCTTGTCCATGGGCAGCAGTTTAGAGAGTGCACTATGCCCCTGAGGGGCTCTTGCCAACCATGCATAGAGGGTGCCGCTCCTGTGGCAGCTGCTCTCTAGGTGTCCACACTGGAGCAGCTCCAGAGGAAGACGTAGAGTGGCACCTTCCTTCTGGGCCAGCCTCAACTCTGCCAACGCTCTGTCAAGAGGTTTATAACATTGCTGTTATTCCCACTCTTCAGGCAGAAATCTGCTTGGTGTTTGGTTTTTTGAAGTCATGTGGTAATTGAAATATGTTTAAGATGTGGCCAGCAAAGTCCAAGTATACTTGGGAAGAACACCCACAGGATTCTAAAGTCTAATTTTGTTGTGCAAATCATGTAAACACAAAAGTTTATTATGCTGTATTTGAGAAGACACTATCTTTAGGTAACTGGCATGGCTTCCTAGTTGGTATGTAGAAATGCCTTCATCCTCTCCTTCATTCAGTGAACACTGTTTGAACATCTGCTTGTGCAAGGCACTTGCAATGTTAGAGAGACTGCCTGCAAGATCACCCTCACTTCTGACAGCAATGGAAAGTTCGGGGGGGTTCCCAAGTCCACCCTCGGGTTTGCTAATTCACTCAAAAGACTTGCAGAATTCACTGAAAGCTGTAATACTCACAATTATGCTTTATTACAGAAAAAGTACATAGATTAAAATGAGCCAAAAAAAGAGATGCATAGGGCAGAGTCCAGGGAGCTTCCAAGAGCAGAGCCTGCAGTAGTCCTCTCCCAGGGGAGTCATGGAGAGCACTACTCTCCTGGCTAAAATGAATGACAATATGCATGGAGTATGGCCAACCAGAGAGGCTCTTCTGGGACTTGATGTCCAGACTTTTTATTGCAGCTCCATTACGCAGACATGGCTGACAGCACATGTGGCTGACCTGTACTTTCTAGCCCCTCTGAAGGCCAAGGTAATACTGCATGGCCCCAAACCCCCATCCCACATCACACTGCTGGACTATCTTGTGTGGCCCAAGGCTCCTAGGTAAACAAAGACACTCTTCTCCGGTAGGATATTCTAAAAGCCTAGAGATCACCTCCTAGGAACTGAGGGCAAAGGCCAGAATTCTCTTTGGGCAAGGTTAATTCTTTACCACACAAAAATATTCTAGGCTCTGGGGATACAGCAGCAATTAAAACAGATAAAAATCTCTACCCTCCTGGAGTCCACTCTCACATATAGAATATTGCTCCAAGGTTGCATGCCCTAAGCCCCTGCTGGTTTATTAGCCTGAAGCACATTATTTTCCTAGGAACAGCTCCCCAAAGAATCCTAGCCATTTCCAGGGACCTTGCAAACAGAACCCAAGTGTTACTTATATTAGGATCACTGATCCTCTTGGAATCCTGGGATAAAAGAAGTAGAGGAGAGACGTTTTTCTTACAGAACAGAACACCTGTCAGTTGGGTCTCTAGTGACAGAATTCTTTGTTCTGTACTCGAGCTCTCTCCTTTTCATGATCCAATCCTGTAAATCATACCCTGTGCTTACAATGACTGCTCATTCCAAACTCTAGGCTTGGTGATTTCACCTGGTCTGTTCTGCCAGCTGTTTTTTCTGTGGTTGCTCTGTCATCCCAGGTTGGCCTCCTTCAGAGATCCAGCCTATCTGATGGGTCTGAACACCTATTCTCTGCTGTTGGGGACCCAGAGGGATCCAGATGCCAGTTTGGGCTAAGAAAGCCAAAGCCGCCATGGAATAGAGTTGAGTCTGCATTGGGAAGAGAACTGCATTCCCTCCAAAAGGCAGGGCAAAGCCGACGCATTCTCAGAAAGGGTTGCAGAAAATGTTGGCCATGATTAACAAGAATCCTGCCCAAGAGGATGGCCTTGCAAGGGAGATGCTGAGACGCACCACAGGAAGATGCTAAGTGCGGGTGTGCTACCGATAGGAAGAAGCCAGTCAAAGGAGCACTGCCTCCAGCATGGGGTGCTAGTCAGGGGACCCTCTCAGGGGAACCACCATGAGAAAGGATCAGCTTTAAACAGCCGTTAAGTCCAGAGAGCACAAAGTCACCTTAGGATAGTATCAGCCAAGTGTGAACTTTTCACTCCTGCCTATTCTTTCCCCCTTCTTGTGCTCCCATCTCAGAGAGGCCAGAAACTGCCCTGAGGAATCTGAGAGAGGAGAAGTGGGGAAAAGAAAAAACTCTCCCTTGAAGCCTCCAGGGACCTTGGCCCTGGGAGAAGGAAGAAGACCTGTCTTTGAACTAAACATGGAAATGTTGAATAGATTGAAGTGGCCATTCTAATTGCAGAATTAAGACTATGTGACTTACAGTAACTCCTGGCATATAAAGGTGCGTTTGATTAAACAATCCTCTATTGATGAGGACACTCTGCACAGACAGAAGAGGGAGAGAGATGTTGTTCTCACGTTCCTCCTGCTCCTTCTGTAAATGATTTGATCAAATCCTCATTTGGCCTGCAGCCACCCGTGCCCCTCACATGTTTCTGAGATCTTAGATCAGATCTCATCCTGATAAGCCATGGGTACCCACAAACTTTGCCTGTTTTCAGCTTGGACAATGTCCCCCGAGAATCTGCTTTATTTGGGGAAATATGTACTTAAAGTAGAAAATATGTGTTTATTAACATTCAAGCTCCCCCAGTACAAGGCCATAGAAAGATTTCTCAGCATTTTGATGAGTCTAAATGCTGTCTACATACTTAAAATAGCATATAATTTAGTGTCTCACGATGTATTACTATCCATCACAAATTCTGTTAAATATAGGTTACCATTTAACCTTCAAATATTTGAAAAGAACAATTTCTCTATTCATACTTTGACAGTTTAATTAGTATAAAAGATTTTTTGTTTAAAAACATGATCTGAGACTCAACAGAAAGTTGCTCAAGTTCAGCATTTCTACGCATGAGTTTATCTTTCTCATTTGCTCACGCTTAATCAAAATCTTAAAGGATTCTGGCTCTTGGCAAATCAAGGCCAGAGACATGTTAGTTTCGCTGTTGAATCAAATTAATGTATACCACTTCTGTGTAATGAATAATCCTCTTAAGGCCATTATTTTATAATCTGCGTTACCCTAGACTGTTTCTGCCAGTGCAAATCTATTTGGTATTTGGAAAGATGGCTACTGAAGGTATCTGTTTCTCTTTGAGAAAAACGCCAAATGACTTATGTTTCTCTCGCAAATGGTGGCCATTTGGGGAAGTCTCCAAACACAGAGCCATTCCAAATCAACACTGCTAGATAATTGTTTGTTTTATAAAACAGAAATTTGTCCCAGGGTGACTGTGGTAGTAGCAACTGTCCATTGTGTGAAACACATTTGCATATTGGGATCTAATTTGATTTACACAAGTGATACTGTGAATTTTCTTTTTTTTTTTTCAGTTTTATGCTATGTGTTAGGCTGAAGGGTGGTCTGATGCTTGAGCTACAGCACCTTTGTAATATTGCTTAAAAGTGAAATGAAGTAAACTCCCATGTGTTTACACTTGACTGAAAAACTATGTTGGCAATCTGATTCAGCTGTGGAATCATGTAATAAATTATTTCTACAGAGATATCTAAAGGGGGCAGAAAATGCAAGTAGATACTTAAACATTTTAAAGGGAATAACCTGAAGCAACACTTCTCGCCACAGTCCCTCCTGAAGTTGGGCTAAGTTCATGGCTGGATCCTCAGCTGCTGAAAGGCAGAAGCTGATCCTTATGCTTTCTCACCTAGACTCCGGCACTGGGTTGCTGAGGGTCTCCCCGACTCCAGAGCCTCTCCCACAGCGTTCACAGAGGTTCTGATCACAGTAATCCCTTGCCTAAAACTCTCCCTCAGCTCCTGCTTTCTGCAGAAGAGAAGCCCTCAACTCCCTTAGCCTCAAGATCCTTTGTGGTTCAGCCTCTATTCCCTTTTCCAAGGTCATCGTTGCCTCCTCCCCACAGACCCTCTTTCATTTCTCGGCTCAGAGAGAAAGCATCTTATTAGACATCACAGTGAAACCAGGTTTTTTTGGCTGCACTACCTGGCTTGTGGGATCTTAGTTTCCTGATCAGGGATCAAACCCAGGCCCTGGCAGTGGAAGTGCCAGAGTCCTAACCCGTGGGCCGCCAGGGAATTCCCTGAGATCAAAGTGTTGTGGGGCCCGAAGTGCATGTAATTTGGGGACCTTCTTAACGAAATTCCAGATTATCCAAATAAAAGTAACAAGAAGTACTTATTAAGAATGAGAAAATAAATCATAGCAAAGTACAAATTCCACAAAGCATTGATAAAATACACCTCAATATAACCTCTCACTGGTCAGGATGGCCATCATCAAAAAATCTAGAAACAATAAATGCTGGAACAAAGAAAATGCTGGAGAGGGTGTGGAGAAAAGGGAACCCTCTTGCACTGTTGGTGGGAATGTAAATTGATATAGCCACTATGGAGAACAGTATGGATGTTCCTTAAAAACTAAAAATAGAACTACCAGACGACCCAGCAATCCCACTACTGGGCATATACCCTGAGAAAACCATAATTCAAAAAGAGTCATTGGGCTTCCCTGGTGGCGCAGTGGTTGAGACTCCGCCTGCCGATACAGGGGACACGGGTTCGTGCCGCGGTCCGGGAACATCCCACATGCCGCGGAGGGGCTGGGCCCGTGAGTCATGGCCGCTGAGCCTGCGCATCCAGAGCCTGTGCTCCGCAACGGGAGAGGCCACAACAGTGAGAGTCGCGTACCGTAAAAAAAAAAAAAAAAAAAAAAAAAAAGTCATGTACCACAATGTTCATTGCAGCTCTATTTACAGTAGCCAGGACATGGAAGCAACCTAAGTGTCCATCGACAGATGAATGGATAAAGAAGATGTGGCACACATACTCAATGGAATATTAGCCATAAAAAAGAAATGAAATTGAAATTGGGTTATTGGTAGTGAGGTGCGATGGACCTAGAGTCTGTCATACAGAGTGAAGTAAGTCAGAAAGAGAAAAACAAATACTGTATGCTAACACATATATATGAAATCCAAAAAATAAAAAATAAAAAGGTTCTGAAGCACCTGGGGCAGGACAGGAATAAAGATGGAGATGTAGAGAATGGACTTGAAGACACAGGGAGGGGGAAGGGTAAGCTGAGACGAAGTGAGAGAGTGGCATTGACATATATTCACTCCAAATGTAAAATAGATAGCTAGTGGGAAGCAGCCGCAATGCACAGGGAAATCAGCTTGGTGTCTTGTGACCGCTTAGAGGGGTGAGATAGCGAGGGGGGCAGAGAGACGCAAGAGGGAGGGGATATGGGGATATATGTATACATATAGCTCATTCACTTTGTTATACAGCAGCAGCTAACACAACAACGTAAAGCAATTATACTCCAATAAAGATGTTAAAATAAATAAATAAATCCTCTTGCAAGTGAAAAAAATATTCCTTAAACATCAAAAAGTTCAGAATTATTTTTCTGAATTTTACTTAATTTTTTTTTTTTTTTCTTTTTTTTTTGCGGTACGCAGGCCTCTCACTGTTGTGGCCTCTCCCGTTGCGGAGCAACAGGCTCCGGACGCACAGGCTCAGCGGACATGGTTCACGGGCCCAGCCGCTCCACGGCACGTGGGATCTTCCTGGACTAGGGCACAAACCCGTGTCTCCTGCATCGGCAGGCGGACTCTCAACCACTGCGCCACCAGGGAAGACCCTACCTAATAGTTTTATTAATTAACTGCCTGACACATCTCTGTAATACTTTTCCCCCCTCAGATTTGTTTCATACTCTTTAATCACCTTTTGACATGACAATACTTTTTTTTTTTTTTTTTTTTTGCGGTACGTGGGCCTCTTACTGTTGTGGCCTCTCCCGTTGTGGAGCACAGGCTCGGGACGCGCAGGCTCAGCGGCCATGGCTCACGGGCCCAGCCACTTCGCGGCAAGTGGGATCTTCCGGGACCGGGGCACGAACCCGTGTCCCCTGCATCGGCAGGCGGACCCTCAACCACTGCGCCACCAGGGAAGCCCGACAATAACTTTCAATCGATAGTTTAGAAAAGTTTCTCTCAAGTTCACACCTCATTGGTAATGTCTTGTGACTTTCTGGGATTTTGTCACATATGGAGACTTTAACAAGGTCTTTCAAATATGAGCTGTAAGATTTCCGGGCAATTCATTTTTTCTTGGGCAGTGACTAATGTTACATAATCTTTGAATTAGTGACACATGAACCTGTTTGTGGATGATGTTCTTTTCGTGTTATATTAACTGTTTTATATTTTCTTTGTTGATATCACTATTTCATGTCAAATCATCAATATATTAAAACCTGTTTTTTCTATATGTTCCTATAATTCACTCTTATTAATTGGTTTATTAAGTAATATAATAACCTATTCATGGTACATTTAAAATTGTTTGGTCTGCATTATCAATAGATTTTCTCTTTTGATAGGTGTTATTGAGAACTGAATCTTTTGCTTCCAATTTTGCCATCAAACCACTCAACCTCTATCCACAGTGATTCCTAGGGAAGAAGAGGCCTAGAAGCCCTATTCAGATGGGTTACTCCATTTACCTACAACAGCAAGAAACTGGGGAACGCAGGGCCTTAGGAGAACTGAGTAGGTGTATCAGCATTTTTTGAAAGATAAAACTCACTTGGCAGTCCAAGTCTGTGGACTCTGTGACTAAGGAGCTACCCTAGTGATGGGTTCTTGAACATTGCAGAGAAGAGGGACCCAGGGAAGGAAAGACCATAATCCTCGATAATCTGCAGGTAGAAGGTTTGAACGTTGGGCCCTGAGTCACCTTTGTGGGAAGTCGCTTCTTATACCCTAACCTGATATAAAGGGACTTTTCATATATATCTACTGTGTACGTTTCAAAGGAAGACTGTATTGAACCAAGGAGTTATTGTTATCTTGGTGTGTGTGTGTGTTTATACTTCTCTCTGGATAATAGATGTCTGGCATGGGTTCTTAAATTTTCAGATCTGCTCAAGCAATTCCAGTCCTGGGCATATATCCAGACAAAACTATAATTCAAAAAGATACATGCATCCCTATGTTCACAGCACCAGCACTATTTACAATAGCCAATGCATGAAAACAACTTAAACGTCCATTGACACATGAATGGATATAGAAGATGTGGTACATATATATACAATGGAATACTAGTCAGCTATAAAAAAGAAGAAAATAATGCCATTCACAGCAACATGGATGCAAGTAGAGATTATCATACTAAGTGAAGTGAGTCAGAAAGAGAAAGACAAATACCATATGATATCACTTATATGTGGAATCTAAAATAGGACACAAATGAACCTATCTATGAAACAGAAACAGACACAGAGAACAGACTGGTGGTTGTCAAAGGGGATTGGGCTGGGGGAGGGATGGAGTGGGAGGCTTGGGTTAGCAGATGTAAGCTTTTATATATAAAGTGGATAAACAACAAGGTCCTACTGTATAGCACAGAGAACTATAGTCAATATCCTAAGATAAACCATAATGGAAAAGAATATATATATAAAAAAGAAGAATGTATATATATGTAACTGAATCACTTTGCTGTACAGCATAAATTAACACAACATTGTAAATCAACTATACCTCAATAAAACAATTTTCAGATCTTCCTTCCTTATTCCAGTAACAGTTGGAAGTATCTACCCATCAATTGTTGACTTATTATTTGGAGATATAAAAGACAAACTGAAACCTAATCTCTGAAAACTTAACTCAAAGGAGCTACTGAAACATAACCAGATAAGCATACTTAAAACCAGTTCCATTGGGCTTCCCTGGTGGCACAGTGCTTAAGAATCCGCCTGCCAATGCAGGGGACATGGGTTTGAGCCCTGTTCCCGGAAGATCCCACACGCCGCGGAGCAACTAAGCTCGTGTGCCACGTCTACTACGCCTGCGCTCTAGAGTCTGTGAGCCACAACTACTGAGCCCTTTTGTTGCAACTATTGAAGCCCACGTGCCTAGAGCCCGTGCTCCGCAACAAGAGAAGCCACCACAATGAGAAGTCCACGCACTGCAACGAAGAGTAGCCCTCGCTCACCACAACTAGAGGAAGGCCGCGCGCAGCAATGAAGACCCAATGCAGCCAAAAACAAGTAAATAAAATAAATAAATTTATCAAAAAAAACACCCAGTTACATTGGATTTAGGTCAATTGAATCCCTGAAATTTCTGAGGCTGTCTCCATGTCTTCAACACATGTATTTTATTTTTTTAAAAATTATTATTATTATAGCCATCCTAGTAGGTGTGATGTCCATATTATTTTTTAGGTTAAAAAAAAACCATGTTTCAAAATATGATGTAGTGGTGTAGCCTGCCAGAGGTGATGTGTTGCCAGAGATTAAATCTGTGGGTTCTCCTTCCCAACCAATCTTTGGTTATAAAAAGGGCCTAACAATTCCATTCCTTGGATTTATTAAAGGTAACTCCTCCAGAACTTAGAAGCAGGTTCCTTAGAAGAATTCCTTAGGTTAGAGAGGGGCTCCCCTGGAATCCCTAAGTGTAGCCTCCCTTTGGGGGAGGCAGGTGAGTAGCCTCATTGTCTGAAAAAGGGAAAACAGTCCGATTCTGTGTTTTGAGGGCTTAAAAGTAAAAGTGGAGTGGGTCTCAGAGAGGGAGGGGAGAAATTTGTTTTGAGTTTGTGAGGTGAAGAGCACTGGAACCAGATCTGATTCCATGCTTCTGGGGCTCACTGGGGTCTTGGAGGTCGGCTGGGGTGAGGGGAGGGGAAAGTGACCATTCAGTGCTATATACTGCGAGCCCTATGCTACTGTTACACTTGACCCTTTGCACTCTTTTCCAAATCGTGGGACTAATGTAGTTACCTTGTTGATGAAGATACTAAGTCAAATAGAAGCTGACTTTTTCAACCTTGGAGAGCCTTCTTTCTAGCTGATGTTACCAGGGGAAGCAATGAAAGGAAAGGCAAGATGTAGTTCTTTACCTCATCTATCAAAACCCTATTGGCCATAGTAAACCTTTATTAGAAACTTCAAGTAACAGATCAATGATCAATAGTCCCCTGGGAATAATTCTCCCACTTTTTTCTCCATCACTGCTTCACCCCCACCTCTGCAATTGTATGGACTCTTTGAAAAAAACAGACCAGTTTTTTTTTTTAAATGCCCCACCTTCCGGATTTGTCTGCTTTTTCATAGTGCTATTTAATCTGTTCCTGTATCCCTTGAATTTCCTGTAAAGTGGAGCTAAAGGCTTCATTAACTTCAAGTTAAACATTTTTGGCAAGAATTGGTCATAGGTGATGCAGTGTACTTCATGTTGCAACTCACAAAGAGCCATATAATCTCATGTTGTCCCACTACTGGTGATGCTTTAGTCATTTGGTTAAGATGGTGACCGCTAGGTGTCACCATTGTAAAGTAAGGTTTTTGTTCTGCAGTTACAAAGTGGAGTTGCTTGAAAGATATTCTCATTGACAAATATTCTTATTTAGGGTTTGAAAGCAGCCCCCCCATACTTTAATGGATTTGGGGATAACTTTGTCATCTTGACTCAGGGCCCTGTAAGTCATCTTTAAGTGGCAGAAACATGTAGACATCAAAAGGTACAGCATTATGTTAGACACCTCACTTGCGGACTTCATGTTTATATGTTCAATCCATCATAGTCATCCTTCCTTTTGGTGCTCCTCTGCAACTTTAAAAAAAAAAGATCGTTGGAGCTTTGTTATTATAAATAAAAGCTGGTAGTATGTGTGCATGTGATTTTCTTAACAGAATCAGGTATATCACAATGGAAAATATCAGACATTAGGCAATTGTTTTAGTTAGAGGAACGTAATGGAAATTTTAGAAAATTAAAATTCAGGAAAAACAATTGAAGAGGCCTAAAGACCTGTTATCTCCAGTGATTTAAAGGAGATGAGAAAGTTCTCAAATCCTTTCCACCAGTTCTCAGAGCCTTGTAACGCATTTCACCTTTAAAGATAAAGAACATCCTCTTGTTTATTGATGTTTTGCAATAGGTGGTGCTACAGGAAGCCCCTCACTGGTCACCAGAAGATTTTGAGGGTTGGTGCTGTAGTTCTTATTTGTTCATTTCTTCTTTTGGTTTTTCCTTTTGTGATTTGATGGTTTTCTTTTGTATTATGCTTGAGTTCCTTTCTCTTTGGTTTTTGAATCTATTGTATGCTTTTGATTTGTGGCTACCCTGGTTTTCAAGCATGCTAATCCATAACTATATCTACCAGCTTTAGAGCGATAGTCATATAACTTCAAACACATTCCAAAAGATCTACATTTCTTTACTCCCCTCCCCAACATTTTATGATTTTGATGTCCTATGTTACATCTTCATGTTTATCCTTTTGCTGTTAATTGTAGTTATAATCACTTTTACAAAATTTTTTGATTTTTTTTAAAATACGTACTGGCTTATTTAAGTAATCTTCAATTCTTTTATATATTTGCCTTTCCTATGGTGATTGTCCCATTCCTACAGATCCTTCTCAAGCATGCAAGGAACATTCTCTAGAATAGACCACATACTAGGTCACAGAACAAGCCGCAACAATTTAAGAGTACAGAAATGACTTCAAACATCTTTTCTGTCCACAATGGTATGAAACTAGAAATCAACCAGAGAGAAAAAATGGGGAAAAAATAAGCACATGGAGACTAAACAACATGCTACTAAAAAACCAATGGGTCAATGATCAAATCAAAGAGGAAATCAGAAAATACCTCAAAGACTAATGACAATGAAAACACAACCTTACAAAATCTATGGGATAAATGCTGCGAAACTGTTCTAAGAGGGAATTTCATAGCAATACAGGCCCTTCTCAAGAAAGAAGAAACAAGAAACAAGAAACACCTCAAATAAACCACCTAACCTACCACCTAAAAGAATTAGAAAAAGAACAAACAGAACCCAAACTCAGCAGAAGGAAGGAAATAATAAAGATCAGACAGGAAAAACAAAGCAGAAATTTAAAAGATGGAAAAGATCAATAAAACCAAGAGCTGTTTTTTAAAAAAACATATACCAAATTGACAAACCTCTAGCCAGGCTCACCAAGAAGGAAAGAAGAGAATCAAACAAAATAACAAATGAAAGAGGAGAAATAACAGCAGAAATACAAAAATTCCTAAGAGAATATTGTGAGCAGTTATATGCCAACAAATTGGACAAACTGGAAGAAATGTCTAAGTTTAAGAGAAACACAGCCTGCCAAAACTGAGTCCCGAAGAGACGGATAATTTGAACAGACCAATTACTAGAAGTGAAATAGAATCTCTAATTAAAGAAAAAAACTCCTTACAAACTAAAGTTCAGGACCAGATGACTTCACTGAAGAATTCTACAAAACATACGAAGAAGAACTTATACCTATCCTTCTCAAACTATTCCGAAAGACTGAAGAGGAGGGAACACTCCAAAGTTCATTCTATGAAGCCACCATCACCCTGATACCAAAACCAGACAAAGGCACTACCAAAGAAAAAGAAAGAAAGAAAATTACAGCCCAATATCTTTGATGAATAAAGATGCAAAAATCCTCAACAAATTATTAGGAAACCAAATTCAACAATACATAAAAGGGATCATACACCATGATCAAGTTGGATTCATTCCAGGGTGGCAAACGTGGTTCAATATGCACAAATCAATGTGATACACACGTCAACAAAAGACAACAATCACATGATCATCTCAATAGATGCAGAAAAAGCATTTGATGAAATTCAATATCGATTCACGATAAAAAACCTTCACCAACGTGGGTACAGACGGAGCATATCTCAATGTAATAAAAGTCATTTACAACAAACCCACAGTCAACATAATACTCAATGATGAAAAGCTGAAAGCTTTCCCACTAAATTCAGGAACAGGACAAGGATTCCCACTCTCACCACTTCTATTCAACATAGTATTGGAAGTCCTAATCACAGCAATCAGACAAGAGAAAGAAGTAAAAGATATCCAAATTGGAAAGGAAGAGGTCAAACGGTCACTATGTGCAGTGAAATGATACTCTATATAGAGAAGCCCAAAGACACACACAAAAGCTATGAGAAAAAGCTTTTTATTTTTTAACTCTAGTCTTAGCTTCTCTCCCTCCCTTCCCCTCATTCTCTCTCTCTCCACACCTCCCTCCTTCCTTGACCTGGTAATTTTTTTACTTCTGTAATGTTATTCTAAGTGAAGAAACATAAAAATTGTAATTAATCAGCCTGAAAGAATCAAACAAAACCCACAATGAGGTATCACCTCACACCTGTCAGAATGGCTGTCAAACAGAGTAACAGATGTTGGCAAGGATGTAGAGACAAGGGAACAGTTGTACACTGTTGGTGGGAATGTCAATTGGTGCAGCCACTGTGGAAAACAGTATGGAGGTTTCCCCAAGAAGACTAAAAATAGAACTACCATATGACCCAGTAATTCCACTCCTGGGAATATACCAAAAAAAAAAAAAAAAAAAAACCCAAAACGCTAATTTGAAAAGATACATGCACCCTAAAGTTCACAGCACCATTATTTACAACTGCCAGGATTTGGAAGCAACCTAAGTGTCCATGAATAGAGGAATGGATAAAGAAGATGCAATTTATATATACACAAAAGAATGCTACTCAGCCATAAAAAAGAATGAAATTTTGCCATCTGCAGCAACATGGATGGACTTGGAGGGTATTATGCTAAGTGAAATAAGTCAGAGAAACACAAGTACTGTATGCTACCACTTATATGTGGAATCTAACAAATAAAACAAACTAGTGAATATAACAAAAAACAGACTCACAAATATAGAGAACTAGTAGTTACAAGTGGGGAGAGGGAAGTGGGGAAGGGCACGACAGGGGTAGGAGATTAAGAAGTACAAACAATTATGTATACAATAAGCTACAAGGATGTATTATGCAACACAGGGAATACAGCCAGTATTTTGTAGTAACTATAAATGGAATATAACCTTAAAAAGTCTGAATGTGTATGTTGTACACCTGTGACTTATGTAATACTGTACATCAATTGTACTCCAATAAATGAAAAGACTGTATAGAATGGCAGACATCTTTCATGCTAGATTTTTCTAATAAATATATGTAAATGCCATTTCTAAGGTGGAAATATGTTTTAAATAGACCAGTATTTTTTTCTGAGTATAAAATTATAAAAATAAATGTAAAGATACAGACAAGCTCTGAAGAAAAAATAAAAATCCAACCCAACAGGGAGACATAATACTGCTAAAATTGTAGCACTTTGTCTTTAAAACTTATTTTTCCTCACTTAATAGCTCAAGGACGTTTTCCCACATCATGAATTGAATATTTGAAATTCTTGACTGAACAGGAGAAGCAATATAAAGTGCTTGATAGTTCATAAAGCTAAGATTTTAAACTCATTTCACTTTTTAAAAGTGTTTTAGTTCTTACTTGAAAATATTCTGATAACTAATGAAGTTACAGAAGACATGTGCATTAGTCATGATAGGCTTGGTTATGCTGTAATAACAATTCCCAAATCTCAGTGGCTGAAATCGACCAAGATTTGTTTCAGGCTACATTTCTGTCATGGGTTGTCAGGGGAGCTCTGCTCACTCTAGTCATCCAGGGACACAAGCTGATAGAACCACCACCAACTCAAACATTGCTGGTCACCATTTAAAGAGAGCTCTAGAGATTCTCACACTGGCAATTAAATACTTGGCCTAGGAAACGACATCCACCACTTCTGCTCAAAACTCACTGGCCAATAGACTTCATCCAAATTAGAAATGTTTGTGCTTTTAACGACATCATCAAGAAAGTGAAAAGACAACCCACAGAACGAGAGAAAATATTTGCAAATCATGTTTAATAAGAGATTTGTATCTAAAGAATATAAAGAGCCCTTACACCTCAATAATAAAAGAATAGCTGACCCAGCTTCAAAAAGGACAAAGGATATGAACAGACATTTCTCCAGAGAACATACACAAATGGCCGATGAGCACATGAAAAGAAACTCAACATCACTAACCATCAGGGAACTGTAAGTCAAAACCACAATGAGATACTACCTCATACCCATTAGGATGGCTTTAATCAAAAGGACAATGACAAATATTGCCATGTACATTACTGGTGGAATGGAAAGTGCTACAGCCACTTTGGAAAACATTCTGGCAATTCCTCACTAGGTTAAACAGAGTTACTATATGATCTAGCAATTCTACTCCTAGATGTTTACTGAAGAAAATTAACATATGTCCTTATATACACTACCAAATATAAAATAGATAGCTATTGGGAAGCAGCTGCATAGCACAGGGAGGTCAGCTCGGTGCTTTGTGACCACCTAGAGGGGTGGGATAGGGAGGGTGGGAGGGAGGAGCAAGAGGGAGCGGATATGGGGATATACGTATGCATATAGCTGATTCACTTTGTTATACAGCAGAAACTAACACAACATTGGAAAGCAATTATACTTCAATGAAGATGTTAAAAAAAAAAAAACATATGTCCTTACAAAAACTTGAACATAAATGTTCAAAGCAGTGTCATTCATAAGAGCCAAAAAGTGGAAACCCAAATGTCCGCAACTAATGAACAGATAACGCAAAACATGCTATACCCATACAATGGAATATTCTTCCACCATAAAAAGGAATGAAGTGCTGATACACACTACAACACGGATAAATCTTGAAACCATTAAGTGAAAGTCAGACACAAAAAGCCCCCTTTTCTATTATTCAATTTATATGCAGATTAGGCAAATCCATAGACACAGAAAATAGACTTGTGTCTGCCAAGGACTGCAGGGAGGGGGAAAATGGGAAGCCTGCTAAAGGTAAGGGGTTTCTTTTGGGGGTGATAAGTGTTCCGGAATTATACAATGGTGACGGTTGTACAACCTTGTTAATATATAAGATCCACTGCATTGTATACGTTTACTGAAGTATTGTTATTTATAGTGTTGTGTTAGTTTCAGGTGTATGGCAAAGTGATTCAGCTATACATATCTATTTTTTTTCTTCTTTTCCCTTATAGGTTATTACAAAATATTGAGTATAGTTTCCTGTGCTACACAGTAGGCCCTTGTTGGTTATGTATTTTACATACAGTGGTGTGTATTTGTTAATACCAAACGCCTAATTTATCTGCCCTCCCCTTTCCCATTTGGTAACCATAGGTTTGCTTTCTGTCTGTGGGCCTATTTCTCTTTTGTATATAAGTTCATTTGTATCTTTTTTAGATTCCACGTGTGATATGACATTTGTCTCCATCTGGCTTACTTCACTTAGTATGAATCTCTAGGTCCATCCATGCTCCTACAGATGGCATTATTTCATATTTTTATGGCTGTGTAAGATTCCATTGTATAAATATACCACACCTGCATTGGATACATTAAGGATGAATTTTATGGTATATAAATTATATCTCAAATTCCTAAAATGGACTCAAAGCAGACTGTTTTTTAAAATCAATGTTTTAATGGTGTTTCAATGCCTTATGTAATTTTATAATTTATTCTAATTTTAGAGATACTCTTACTCTGAGTATGACCAAGCTTTTAAATCACTGAAAGATTTTAAATCTTTTTCCACTGTATAAATTTCATTAAAAATATGTATTACATTCTTGCTCGTCACTTAAAATTAGAAATTGCTCTGGAAGCAGTTTTTTTTAATTGTAGCACATGATTTAGTTTGTAACTATGCCCACGTTCGTGTCATTGTATTATCAGTAATATTCCTCACTAGAAATTTCCATGAGGATAGAACCCTGTCTGTTTTGACTCTCCAGCACCTAGCAATCTGATATTCAGCAGATATTCAATAAGTATTTGTGAATAAATCAGTGGATGATTAGTTAAGACCTAGAATTTCAAAGTCTTTTCTAAAGCTGTTTAGCACTTCCTGGTCAATAATAAAAGATACTAATACAGACGGGAGGAAAGATGAAACCTGAAGATAAAGTCGGTTTTCTCAAACTGATTCTTTGTTTTGAAAAGGTGCTCTTTTTAAGTTGTTGGGTGTTGGTCTGCACCCTGCAGCCTGCAAGCCTTGTAGTTGCCCCGCCTCGAGACCAGAGAAAGAGCCCACAGACAGCGACAGAGACATCAACCGTTTATTAAATAGGGGATCTTACACATCTGAAGCAAAAGGTCCTGGAGCAACACCCCACTGTCTATGGCAGACAGGGCATGGCAGCACTACTCGGGGGTGAAAGAGGCTACCATTTACAGGGGGAACTGACGTCAGATTACCTTATCAGTTACCAGGGAAACCAGCAACTGGGGCACATCCCTCACAGCCCCTCAGGTTAACAACCATCACAAGGGCAGATGTTTCCCTTCAATAAGCTAGCAGGTGAAGCCGGTCTGGCCTAAGGATTTGAACAATCAGTAGCTGGGGCAGGGGTCGAAGCACCTTCTGTGAGTAGGGAGCAGGAAAGCAGGGACTGGTGGAGCAGGGGATGTACGAAGAGCGAGAGAACAGCCCTCTGGAGTGGCCTGACAACACACTCCACCCCTGCATACTCTGCACGACCCTTACCATCTTGGTCCACCCCTCTTCCTCTATATCCTTGGGGTTGGAATGTAGAGACGCATGCAACCAAATACGGCAAATGTGATACAGATTAACAGCCGCTAACGAGTAAGCCAGGCGCTTATCGGGTCAATTTTTCTTGTCCAGAGGAGGACAACGGCATCTCGCATAGACCCAGCAATCAGACTCATTTCACAGTGAGGCCACCATTGTCCCCCAGTCCACAAACAGATTCCCTCCACTCAGACTAGGGAGGAGATGTCAGATGTTTAACAAGCATAATACAGGGAGGATGAGGACCAGTAAGCCAAATACCACAGTAACAGCATTCTGAGATACCGCCACCCCTGCCTGTGGCTTTTGTCCTGGCCTGCAGGACCACACCGCCTGTCCACCCTCAGTCCCCACAGCTGGAGCCGAATACTGGAGAGGCCGTGTAACAACAGACCACAGGGTTAACATGATGGTGGCTTTCTCCAGGAGGGGTCCCGTGTAAATTACCTTAGTAATCTCAGGCGGGGCCAGGTAGAACACAGGTGAGATCTGTAAGTCCCTTTCCAGTCCTATTCCCCACGGGGCGGCAAACCCAGACCACCTGGAACTTATCTGCTAGTCCCAGGGCCATTTTATAACGTGTTCCCCTGGGGCTAGATCCCGTGGCAAAGGCAAAAGGAAGTTATGGTCCTGACAGTTGGCCGGTAAAGTGGGTTGCTGTCAATGTTCATGGGGGTCCAGTATTGTTACACCGCTCTTCTAGACCCCAAATAATGGTTTTTCGCATTGCTCCACAACTCGGGTAGGCCTTTTGTACGTCTTCCACCTGCTGTAACACATTGTAGGCGGCATATAGCTGTTTTCCATCACATATATCATTGCTCGGCCCCTCCCATAGCTGAGACCAGAAGCCCAAGGGTAGTTTTATTATTTTGCTGTTTCCACAGACCTCATGCAAACCCTTCTGGGCGACTGGCCATGTCCCATTCACAAGCCTGTCCCTGAGTTAATACCCCTAACGCCTATGTCTGTAATTGTTTATGGGTGGTTGGTCAGGGGTATGCTTGTATTTTATAGATAACCCAGGTCCTTACGCTTTGTCTGTGCTCACCAGCCATCCCCGTGCAGTCACATGAGGCATGAGCACAGGGCTGCTACTTTTAAATGTGAAAGGGACTCTGAGGTCAACAGGATATCATCAGTGTAATGGAAGAGGAAGACAGCTCCTGTGGTGGTCAGCTGCCACAGAGCCCCACTCGCTAGCAGTCGGCCACCTCGGGTCACCCCGCCTCTTTCCATTTCCCATCCTTATTCCCCAACATCTCAGCGCTCACAGGAGTTTCCTCGGCCTCCTGGCTGGTATGCCAGTTGTTAGGCTGCACTGCGCAGGCCAGCACGCCTTGTAGCTGCCCAGCCTTGAGACCAAAGAAAGAACCTGGAGACAGCGACAGAGACATCAATAGTTTGGTGGACAGGGGGAAGCTTACACGTCTGAAGCGAAAGGTCCCGGAGCAACACCCCACTGTGGGAGGCTGGGAGGCAGGCAGGCAGGCAGGCAGGCAGGCAGGCAGGCAGGCAGGCAGGCAGGCAGGCAGGCAGGCAGTCGGGGAATGGCAGCAACCTTTGCTACTTAGGGGAGAGGCTACCATTTATAGGGGGAATTGACGTCAGAGTAGCTCATTAGTTACCAAGGAAACCAGCAGCAGGGGCACATCCCTCACAGCCCCTCAGATTAACAACCATCACAAGGGCAGATGTTTCCCTTCAATAAGCTAGCAGGTGGAGCCGGTCTGGCCTAAGGATTTGAACAATCACTAGCTGGGGCAGGGGGCGAAGCACCTTCTGTGAGTAGGGAGCAGGAAAGCGGGGACTGGTGGAGCAGGGGATGTACAAAGTGTAGAACAGCCATCTTGAGTGGCCTGACCACATACTGGGCACCTCTAATCATCTTCCATATTTCTTAAAGATGACCAGTTATTATTATGGCTTTAGATCTGACTATTCTTTCAGTGTTTTAAAATATTATTCATCTGGGCTTTAGATTAGGAGTAAATCAAATAATTAGAAACTCTTGGGCTTTCTTCTTCTCTAACTTTGGGCTTTAATTCCTTTTCATCATGTTTATTTTTCCCTTCTAAAAGTTCAAGAGAGTTTTCCTTGCCCTGGAAGGCAGTCTTGGGTCGTGGCTAAGAGCACAGTCCCTGAAGTCAGATTAGGGCTTGAGTCCAGGCTCTGATGCTTACTGATTGTATAACCTTAGCCCCTCATACCTTAGTTTTCTCATCTGTAAAATGGGAATAATCTCAGGACCTACCTCAAGGGTTGTTGTGAGGACTAAATGAGTTGATGCACGTAATATGTTTTTTAAAGTCTCAATAGATGTTGATTTCTATTATCAACAGCCTGTTGGAGAAGTCAGAAGTTAGTCTATGATTTTTCTAGCTGACAGTTGTAGGTTTAAGTCTTCCTTCTTTATTTTCATGCTGTAATCAGCGTTTAACATCTCATTCCTATCTTTTGTGTTCATCTTAATCTCCAGAAGCTTTGGCTCATTGAGGGATTTAGTCTTTATTGACCAACTGAGACTGTTCTGGGAGGGGCGGTGAGGATGGCAAAGGGAATTCATATTCAGGTCATTTGAGGATCTGTTAAAAGAATCGTGCTTTTTAAACAAGAAGAAAGGAGATTAAGTGATGAGGGTAAAATGGAGTTGCCCAGAATGAGATACATCTAAAGTTCAGAGAAAGCACACGCCGTGTGAACTGAGTCTAACTTTTTCATTCGCTTCTCGCAGTGTTTGTTGCACGTGCGTGCTGGGGCTTTCCCATTGGCACTTTCTCTACAGGCCATTCACCCAGCGTTCAGTGGTCTCAAATCATCTGGTTGGAACTGACTACATTTACAAGGTCTTTTACATAAATCGCACAGCTCACAGGAGTAAAGCTGATAGCTAGACCAAGATTAGCAAGTCCCCCTAAGCCAATGTATGTGCACTGGCTGCTCCTACCCCCTCAGCCCTTCTGACCTCGCAGTGGTGTATCTTCTTTGTTCTTCTATCTCACTTAGGTATCAACAGAGCTTTCCTTACCTTGTTTTGCAAAAGATAAGAATGAACTGAGAAATAATTTAACCTATATAACATTTAGGGCTAATAAAGTTTTTAAGTATTTTTTTAATCATTAAAAATAAGACAAACATTCTCAACTTCTAAAAATATTCCAGGGACTTCCCTGGTGGCGCAACGGTTTTGAGTACGCCTGCCAATGCAGGGGATGCGGGTTGAAGCCCTGGTGTGGGAAGATCCCACATGCGGTGGAGCAACTAAACCCGTGCGCCACAACTCCTGAAGCCCACGCCTAGAGCTCATGAGCCACAACTTCTGAGCCCGTGCACCACAACTACTGAAGCCCGTGCGCCTAGAGCCCATGCTCTGCAACAAGAGAAGCTACCGCAATGAGAAGCCGGCACACTGCAACAAAGAGTAGCCCCTACTTGCCGCAAGTAGAGAAAGCCCATGGGCAACAATGAAGACCCAACGCAGCCAAAAATAAATAAATTATTTATTTATTTATTTAAAAAATTAAAAAAAAAATGAAAATAGCCTAGGTTGCGTTCCCTAAGAAGCAGATTCTGAGACAGGGATTGTGTGCAGAAGGTTTACTGTGGGGTGATGTGGGGATGAACGCCCGTTGGGGAATAAGAGAAGGGGCTCAGAGGGCAGAGTTGAATTGCCATGTGGTTGCAATGAAGGCTCAGCTGATTTTATAGGCAGCTCGGATGATCCTTCAGGGCTGTCCCACCTTGAGGCAGGGGACCAAGCCTTTATGCTCCCCTCCCCACAAGATTGACCACAGCCATTCGATTCAGGCTGCCCTGCAGGAGGGGGCGTGACTCTGGGCTAGGCAGCTCTTCAGCTGAAGCCAGCTCCCAGAGGGGACTCAGCTGAGAGCCGTCAGCCATCAACACTCTAGCATTTGAGGTGAATAAGCACAACATACAGGATGCCATGGAGGAAGATAAAGCCAGGAAGCGGAGCAAGCCAGGAGGGCAGAAGGGCCACTCCCCTGGCTGGGCCGGGTCTTGGGGGGTGGCTGCCATGATTAGGCTTTGCCTCTGGGAGGGGCAAAGCCCTGAAATCTGAAGGTTTGTGCCCCACCAAATTCACACACGTATGTGCTTCCCAACCCTGTAACTTTAGCTTTGCATGTCGAGAAGGGGCCACTGCCGTCAGGGGACACAGTCAGAATCCCATCAAACTTTAAGCTATGGCTGTTGCTCAGGCCCATGTGCCAAGAGCAAAAGGAAATGTAGGGGTGAACAGGGCTGCTGCTCCTCAGCAGGGCAGGAAAGAGTATGTTTGGTGCTCGGGGATCCATGGAGTGTCTCTTGGTCTTTGCATGCCCAGTTTTAATGGTAGTAAACGGACAAGGGCAGTGGCCACAGCCTGAGGAGGACATAGTAGATTTAGGCACAGACACCTTAGGGACAGTGATCTGGGTCACTTCACCAGCCACTTAGACCAGCAGGGGGATGAGGGAAATATACAATGGGAGGTGGAGGAGGGAGTATCGTTCACGGCCTCAGTTTAGCTGTGGCAGTGGGGTCTGTAGGTCATCACACTAGCCTTTCTCTTGTAAGTTTCCCAGCAAACCAGGTCAACCAGAATTATGGAACTGGCCTCAACAGAATGAGACTAACATTATTGCTCATAATACCATATATCTTTGTTGGCATCAAAATATTTGTAGCTTGTTCTGCCTGTATATGTAAATGGGCAACAAAAATTGTCAGCAAAGAGATGCTACAGGTCCATGTTGACATCTTCCACTCTGAGAATACGGTACTCTATATCAGCATGAAGAAGTTACAGAAGATAGACCCTCGCCCCTAATCCCATAGAAATGGAATCATGTTCTGACAAGTGGGGATTTGTAAGCAGCTCCTTTCAGGAAACCGCCCTCACTAGGAAGCCCCTTTCTTGTCTCTTTAGCAAAGCTATATTGTAACTAACTTTTAAACCCGACACCCCCATGATCTACTCATATCTGACCCAAGCACACCTTTCAAATCTTTTAATCACACAATACCTTGCCTAATTTATTGGTTCCTCCCATAGATCAAAGAAGTAGAAATGAAGAATAAGTAATTAATAGATGACCAGATTTCTCCCTAACTTCCCCTTCAGTAATCTCCTGAATAAACTGTGTGATCAGACTGTGTGAACAAGGTAGCATCTAGAGAAAGAGCACAAGGAATTGACAAGCCTGCACACCGTGGGGGAATGGCGATGACGCTGACCCCCATCTCAAAGATTCACTGAGATTACTTCTCTGTTTCTCTTTAAACAGTTTCATTTCCCAGGGCTTCCTTGGTGGTGCAGTGGTTAAGAATCTGCCTGCCAATGCAGGGGACATGGGTTCAAGCCCTGGTCCGGAAAGATCCCACATGCCACGGAGCAACTAAGTCCGTGCGCCACAACTACTGAGCCTGCACTTTAGAGCCCGCGGGCCACAACTACTGAAGCCTGTGCACCTAGAGCCCGTGCTCTGCAAGAAGAGAAGCCACCGCAATGAGAAGCCCACACACTGCAACTAAAGAAAGCCCACAGGCAGCAACGAAGACCCGGACCCAACGCAGCCAAAAGTAAAATAAATAAATAAAAATAACAGATTTAGGATATTTCTCATTATCAAAAAATCTACAAACAATAAATGCTGGAGAGGGTGTGGAGAAGAAAGAACCCTCTTGCACTGTTGGTGGGAATGTAAATTGATACAGCCACTATGGAGAACAGTATGGAAGTTCCTTAAAAAACTAAAAATAGAACTACCATACGACCCAGCAATCCCACTACTGGGCATATACCCTGAGAAAACCATAATTCAAAAAGAGTCATGTACCACAGTGTTCATTGCAGCTGTATTTATAATAGCCAGGACATGGAAGCAACCTAAGTGTCCGTCAACAGATGAATGGATAAAGAAGATGTGGCACATATATACAATGGAATATTACTCAGCCATAAAAAGAAATGAAATTGAGTTATTTGTAGTGAAGTGGATGGATATAGAGTCTGTCATACAGAGTGAAGTAAGTCAGAAAGAGAAAAACAAATACTGTATGCTAACACATATATATGGAATCTTAAAAAAAAAAAGGTTCTGAAGCACCTAGGGGCAGGACAGGAATAAAGATGCAGACATAGAGAATGGACTTGAGGACACGGGGAGGGGAAGGGTAAGCTGGGACGAAGTGAGAGAGTGACATACATATATACACTACAAAATGTAAAATAGCTAGCTGGAAGCAGCCGCGTAGCACAGGGAGATCAGCTCGGTGCTTTGTGACCACCTAGAGGGGTGGGATAGGGAGGGTGGGAGGGAGACGGAAGAAGGAGGAGATATGGGGATATATGTACACATATAGCTGATTCACTTTGTTATACAGAAGAAACTAACACACCATTGTAAAGCAATTATACTCCAATAAAGATGTTAAAAAAAAGTTTCATGGCTGAGCAGAATCTTCAGAGGTGGTTTTGGGGGGACGCTGAGCCCACCATCTCCCCAGATTGCTGGCATTCTGATTAAAGTCACCTTTTTCTTCTACCATTTGTAAGTATGTAATTGATTTTGTAAGTGGTGATCAGTGGGACCCAATCCACCTGATTTATTCAGTAACAAAAGCAGAACCTGGGAGGTGAACCTGCCCAAAGCCTTCCTACAGGAGGAAAACCCATGATATATCTCTCCCAAACTGTTGCAAGAAATTCAACGGGCTGACTCTGCTATCCTCAGCCAGATGGTTCTGACCACTCTGAGGTGGGTAGATACAAGCCAGCTGGTGTCGGGGAACAAACTAGACTGACTGTCCTTAGGCAGACCCTCTGAATGGACATAATTGGGAACTTGAAAGCTTACCAGTTGACTGGTAACTACCGTCAACCTGTACTTTCCGACTGATGTATTGATAGATCCTACTTCAGAGGCCCTCCCCTCTACCCAAACTGTAAACTTTCCAAGGACACTGTCTGTGCAATTGCTAATACATCCTGCCCCACTTGGATTAATGTTTTGGGTAATACAGAACATTAAGGAGAAAGCCACTTGGCTTTCTAAGGTAGACAATGATAGTTGAACTTTGTTCAGCTGGAACCTTGGGGGACATAGTTGAGGTCAATATTTCAGGATGACCAGCAGGTCTAATTCTGCATAGAATACAAATTAAATGGATCTGGTGTAAGCTCCTGTTGGCTTAACTAATCATAATGGCTGACTCAATGGTATATTCATAGGAAAACTTGGCAGAAGCCAGACAATATAGAAACCACGGGTGGATATCATTGGGAAGGTAATCCTCAATAGCATTTCTATATATCTTGTGACGTTTGTGTGGCAAACAGCCTGGGAAGACAGATAATGTCCCTCTCTAGGGTAGAGGACATGTCTGTTTCTTGACCAGCATTGCAAAGATAGTGGATCACCATTGGCACTTGGATGTCCAATAGGCATCTCAAACTTATCTAAATCTGAACTGATCTTCTCTCCTAAGCCTGTAACTCCTGTGGTTTTCAACTAGTGTCATCTCAACTTTTCCTGTCACTTGGGTTGAAAAATCTAACATTCTTATTAGAATGTCATTCTTTCTCCTCTTTCCCTCACACTATGTGTCCCATCCATCATGAAATCCTGTTGGCTCTCTTTCAAAATAATTGTCACTCATTTTTCACAGAACTAGAATAAAGAATCCTAAAATTTGTATGGAACCCTAAAAGACCGAAAATTGCCAAGCAATTTGGAAAAAGAACAAAGCTGGAGGCAGAGCCCTCCCAGACTTCAGACAATACTACAAAGCTACAGTAATCAAAACAGCATGATACTGGCACAAAAACAGACATATGGAACGATGGAACAGAATAGGGAGCCCAGAAATAAAGCCACACACCTGTGGTCAATTAAACTTCAACAAAGGAGGCAAGAGTATACAATGGAGAAAAGAGAGTCTCCTCAGCAAGTGGTGTTGGGAAAGCTGGACAGCTGCATGTAAATCAATGAAGTTAGAACACTCCCTCACACCATACACAAAAATAAACTCAAGATGGCTTAAAGACTTAACTGTAAGTCACAACACCATAAAACTTTTAGAACATAGGCAAAACGTTCTCTGACCTAAATTGTACCAATGTTTTCTTAGGTCAGTCTCCCAAGGCAGTAGAAATAAAAGCAAATAATAAACAAATGGGACCTAATCAGACTTATAAGCTTTTGTGCAGGAAAGAAAACAACAAACAAAACAAAAAACTTATGAATGGCTAGAAAATATTTGCAAATGATGCGATTGACAAGAGCTTAATTTCCAAAATATACAAACAGCTCATACAACTCAATAACAAACAAACAACCCAATCGAAAAATGTGCAGGGGACCTAAATTTCTCCAAAGAAGACATACAGATGGCCAACAGGCACATGAAAAGATGCTCAACATCACTAATTAGAGAAATGCAAATCAAAACTACAATGAGGTACCACTTCACACTGGTCAGAATGGCCATCATTAAAAAGTCCACAAATAACAAACGCTGAAGAGGGTATGGAGAAAAGGGTACACTCCTACACTGTTGGTGGGAATGTAAATTGGTGCAGCCACTATGGAAAACAGTATTGAGGTTCCCTCTAAAACTAAAAATAGAGTTGCAATATGATCTTGCAATCCCACTCTTGGGCATATATCCAGAGAAAACTATAATTTGAAAAGATACACACACTCCAACGTTCATAGCAGCACTATTTACAATAGCCAAGACATGGAAGCAACCTAAATGTCCATCAACAGATGAATGGATAAAGAAGATGTAGTACATATATATCAATACAATGGAATACTACTCAGCCATAGAAAAGAATGAAATAATGTCATTTGTAGCAATATGGATGGACCTAGAGATTATCATACAAAGTGAAGTAAGTCAGACAGAGAAAGACAAATACCTTATGATATCACTTATATGCGGACCCTAAAATATGACACAAAAGAACTTATCTACAAAACAGAAACAAACTCACATACATAGAGAAGAGACTTGTGGTCACCAAGGGGGAGGGGGGTGGAGGAGGGCTGGAGTGGAAGTTTGGGATTATCAAATGCAAACTATCATACATAGAATGGATAAACAACAAGATCCTACTGTATAGCACAGGGAACTATATTCTATATCCTATAATAAACCATAATGGAAAAGAATATGAAAAAGAATGTATATATATAACTGAATCACTTTGCTATACAGTAGAAATTAACACAACATTGTAAATCAACTATACTTCAATAAAATAAATTTAAAAAAACAAAAAACAAAAATAGTTATCCCTCAGTATCTGCAGGGGGAATTGGTTCCGTTCCAGGATCCCCCGCATTTGCTCAAGTCCCTTATATAAAATGACATAGCACATTTGGCCCTCTGAAACTGTGAACGGACATCCAGACACTTGCCACTTCTCACTGCCTCCCCTACCCCTACCCTGGTACCAGTCTGGATGGCTGGCGGCAGAAGTGGTGCCAAAGGGCATCTCTGATCCATCTTCCAAGATGAACAGAGAACAAAACAAAGAGAAACAGTAATACCATTGAACATATACAATTGCTAGGCACTGTTTTACATGTGTTAATCCTTACAAAAACCAAATGAGGTAAGTACTTTCATAATCCTATTTTACAGATGAGAAAACAAGCACAGGGAATAGGAAGCTTGCTCAAGATCACATATCTAGACTCTGACAAAGCTGTGATTCAGTCCTGGAGAGTCAGGATTTGAGTTCATGATATTAACTACCATGAGAGACTCTTCCCTTCATATAAAAGTTGAAACTGATGGATTAGAAAAAACAAAGTTGAACAAATAAAACCCAAAACTGGCTCTTTGAAAAGAGCAGTAAAGTATAAAACTCCCTGGCAAGATTGATTCAGATATTCAGTAAAAATATGATTGAGAATGAGAAAGGCAACATACCTCACAACATAATTAGAAGAGATGAGATGTATACATGAGAATATTAGGTATAACTCTGTGGCAATAAACTTGAAAGCCTAGAGGAATTTTGCTTAGTGTCCAAAATTGACTCCATGTATTCGGCAGGACAGTCATGTTATATTGTGGTAACAACCTTCAAATTTCAGTGGCTTACCACCATAAATGTTTCTCTCTCAAACCAAACCACCCATCACAAGATGGCTGAGGACTCCAGACTTTGGACCATCATTCTCTGGGACCAGGTAGATGGAGTAGCCATGGGGTGCTGGCAATGTGACAAAGGGAGAGATGGATAAATTGCACACTGGCTCTCAAAACTCCTGCCAAGGAATGACACACATCACTTCTACTAACATGTTACTGGCCAAACAAGTCACATGTTCACACTCAACTCCCAGGGCGGGGTGTGGGTGGAGAGAGCAAACCTACCGTGTGCCCCAGGGGAAAAGCAGAAATAAAGGCATATGCTACAGAATGTTCTCCAAGTCTTCTGGTTTTTAATACCCAAATCCTTATGGAATATTTGTCTCTCTCAATATAATGGGGTTTTTTGGCAGTTCTTTGGGGGAAAACTTATGTTTACATTAAAAAAATATAGTGCAACATTTTTAACAATCCGGAAAGAGCTTGAATTGTATTCCACATACAACTGGTAGAACTTCAGGATCATCAACAAAAGTGATATGCATCTCATATTCTAAGAAAAGCATCACAGGCTTAGGTGAACACAAGGCAACCCTGTTAGTTTTTGGGGATGAAATAGCAACGTTTTAAGCTTTTTAATTCCCAACATTACAGTTTACTGTTTATTTCATATAAGCACTTAATGTGTCTTACCTGGATTTTAGGTAACTGTTGGGAAGTTCTGGGTTCTGTGTAACACACTACAATTTTTTCTACTTAAAATTCCAAGTGTTGGTTAGGATATGGAGGAACCGGAACTCTCATATACTGCTGATGAAAATGTAAAATGGTATGACCACTCTAGAAAAATATGTCAGCTTCTTACAAAACGTAAACATACACCTACCCTATGACCCAACCGTTCCACTCCTAGGTATAACCCAAGAGAAATGTAAACATATGTCCATAAAGGGATTTGTAAATGAATGTTCATAGTAGTTACTTGTAATAGCCAAGAACTAGGAAACAACCCGAATGTCCATCAGCTGATGAATGGGTAAACAAATTGTGGTACATCCATCCAACAGAGCGTTATTCAGCAATAAAAAAGAACAGACTATTAATAAACACAATGTAAATGAATCTCAAAATAATTATGCCAAGTGAAAGCAGAACAACAAAAAAGTACATACTGATGACTGCATTTATATAACTCTCTGGAAGACACAAACTCTAGAGACAGAAAGTGGACCGGTGGTTGCTGGGGGGCTTGGGTGGCACCGTGGGAGGAAAGGATTACAACGGGACAGAGAAAACTTTTGAGGACGATGGAGATATTCACTATCCTGACTGTGGTGATGGTTTCATGGGAACATCGGTGTAAAAACATCAAATTTTGTACTTTAAATATGTGCCGTTGTCATATATGGGCTGTCAACTATACCTCAAGAAAGCTATTATTAAACATAGGAAATAACTTTCCAGTTAGCATTTTCACACAGAACCTCTGATTTCATGAAACTGATTTTCATTTCTGAGGTTAAGTGGGAAATGCCTATATTCGGAGGACAAAACTGATGACTTCCCCACACTGTCCTGACTCGCAGGCCTCAGAGAGGAGGCTGGAAGGCTATTGTGGGTGGGTGCTTCCTTAGTTCCTAAAGGCATTGGGATCGCTGGGTAAATGAAGACTCCAAATTCACTCGCTTCCAGTGCGATGCTAGTTCCCCACCAGGCCCTGGTTCTGAGGGGGGGCCTCAGAACATACCTAGGGAGGCCCTGGGCTCGATAGGCAAAACTTCTGGTTCCCAAACACTTCTGGGGGTTACCTCTAACCCGCAGGCAGCAGAGAACAACCAAACACCCACCCGCTGTAGGTTCTGCCAACACAGGGCCCCTGCAGGCCCTAATTCTAAGTTCTGCAACTCCTGCGTTGAGAGGTCTAGGGGATTCTAGACACCCAGGTTCTAAAAAGATTCTGTACCAGCCTCATACCTCCCCGTCAACCCACAGCCCTCTTGGGTGGCCTTCCCCTCCATGCTCCGCATCGACTTAGTTTCTCCGGCTCGCAGAGAGTCCGAGGGACCTCAGCATGAGCCCCTGGCCCCAGGCTTTCCGGAAGAGGCCTCCCAAAGTGGCGCGTGGCCTCTTCACTGCGGACCCTGCCCAGGCCATAGGACACCGGGCTCTTTCAGAGCAGCGCGCAGGCGGCGGCGGCTGCGATGTGTGCAATCGGCCACCAGGCGGCGCCAGGCCTCCCGCAAATGTCCTCTGGGCGTCGCGCCAGACTCCTTGCCTCTGCCCACCCCAGGGGCCCGCGCCGCTGGCTGCATTTCTCCAAGCTGCGTGGAGACAAGCCTGAACCATCGGCTTTCGGGAGGCCACCTGTGAGGGGACCTAAGCCATTCTCTGGGGCTCCTCTGGGCACCGGGAGAATCCGAAGGGGCCAATCTGCAATTTCCTTTCCTATTGTTTACCTCCTGGCCGGCAGGCCTGCATCTGCAGAGCATTGAGGTCTCCGCGGCTCCAGTTCTAGAATTCTAGTTTAGAGATACGTGGTGGAACCAACTCATTCCATCCTTACAGAAGCACTTTTTCAGCTTTGGCTGCACCTTTGAATCACCTGGGGAGCTTTAAAAAAAATCTTGATGCCGGGGACATATGGAACTTCCGCTCACTTTCACTGATTAAAGCAAGGCACAAGGCCAGATCTAATTTCCATGTGCCTAGAAGAAACATAAATCTTTGGTGGACAACACAAATATCACAGCCCTAGAGGAATAGAAAACTAGAAGAAACCAGTTACCAAAGATGATGGCCCAATGGTCTTACAGATACATTTTTTGTAATTTAATGATAGTCTCTAAAGAACAAATCCTCCCAAAGCTATTTGAATCATTTTCAGGTGGAAAACTCCCTTATATATTTTATGAAGTTAGCATTATCGTAAAATCGAAATCTGATAAGAATCATTCAATAAAAATACACTATGGATGAATCTCAATTATGGAGATAGATACAAAAATTACAATTATTAGCAAACTGAATCAAGAAATGTATTAAAAGAATAATAACGGCCAACACATTAGATAGTACTTACTGTGTGTCCGGCCCTATTCCAAATGCTTTGCAATATTAACTAATTTAATCTTCACAATAATCTATTATTTAGATATTATGATGATTATTATTCCCCTTTTACAGATAGGGAAGACATAAGTGGATTTGTATTATATTCCTTGCTTTAGGGCTGAGATGAAAAAATACAGTGAAGGAGTATTGCAAGCAGCAGCTCAGTGGTGGGGAGAAGCTTTCTACATATTTTTTCCTGGCCTTAAAGGAATGTGGAGATGTGGACATAGCTGTCAGTTTGCGGAAGAGGTATAGCAATATATGTATAATACAAGATGATCATAATGTAGTAATTTCTTTGTTTTTGTTGAGCTGAGACTCATTTATCTACCAGAGTCTGAGTCAAATTAGTGAAACTGATTTGAGGGAACGTAAAACAGTAAAGCACAGGCAAAGGCTGTCTCCTGAGCCTCCCACACACAGTGCCTCCTCTTCTTCTGAACCCTGCAAATCTGCTCTTCCATTTTTATCTGTATATACAGAGACCTCTAGTGCCTTCAGCCCACCCAGGCTCAACTCAGAAGACTGGGTCACATTCCAGAAACATCCATCTCCCTCCATCTGGACAAGTCTTGTACCTACCATGTCAGTAACTTCTTGAATCTCAGCTTTTTTCAAGACCCCCAGGAGGCTGGACAGAAATGGAATGGGAGTAGCACGATGGCTGGGTTGTAGGAGGTGGGGAAGAAGGGTCATGGATTCCCTGCTCTTCTCTCAGAGGTTGACTGCTAAACCTGCTCTTCTTGTGTGTGTGTGTGTGTGTGTGTGTGTGTGTGTGACAACTAGGCCCCGTTCCCAGAGCCCAGTGTTTTATGAAGAGATTTTCTGAAGCAATCTCCTTAGAGTTCCCATGTCTCCAATTTCACCAATGGGAAAAATGTTACAGGCCTCACATTCTTTGGTGTGAGCTGAGACACACTTGGGAAAATATTAGGACAAGAAAAGGGAGAAAGAGGATGGGTTCTCTAATCCTTCCCATGTAGGTCAGGAAGGCCACTTACTGAGGCAACAAACATGGCGTGCCTGTGTCATGCTAAGTGCTGTTTCAGCTGTTGGATACTGCAGTGAATAAAAGAAACTCCTTGACTTTGTTGCATTTACAGTCTAGAGGGAGTGGGTACAGGAGTGGGTATAGGCAATAAACAAAGAAATATGAGAGGCCAGTCAGGAAAGGTGGGGAAAGAGTGCTACTTATACTGGGGTTTGGAGGAGTCCTCTGTGTGAGGTGACACAGAGGGGCCAGGAGGCCGTGAGGCAGCAGGTCATTCGGGTATCTGGGGGACGAGTATTTCATACAAAGGAAGCAGGAAGGATCGGGGTCCAGAGATAGGTTTCCTTGTGGGGTGTTTGAGGAAAACTGTGTGCAGAACTAATTCGGGTTTAACGGAAACACGGGGAAAGGAAGGTAGTTGTGTTAGGTTGTGGGAACCCTGGCAGCTGGATAATCCGCGTCAGCACTGCTGACCAGACCTTGTTTCCGGGGCCAGGCTCTCCTGAACAACCCGGCACTCCATTCTCTGTCTTTCTTTACCAAGTGGTTAGCCAGTGATTGTCTACTATTATCAAAATAGATCCATCATACATATTTGAAACCAACAAAACAATGTTTCTGAAATGCCAAATTTCAAGAACAATAGCTAGCATCCTGATGGGGCTGCCCCCAGGAGCAGACAATTTCAACTAAATGTCTGTCCTGGGACACGAGAATCGAGCGCCAAAGTCCCCTAAGCCAAGATTAGAGATTTGGAGTCTTCATCATTGTCTCTGAAACCCCCAGATAACCTCAGGGTGTCCTAGTTTGATATTTACTCTGAAGTTTATTTGACATTTATCTAAATTCCCTCCATTCAGGTTTAAGTTATTCATAATATTTAAAGGGGAACGGTAACAGAACAACTTAAAAATATTTCCTTAATCCACAACCCTATAATTTCATGCCCATTTAATTGAAGGCATTCTGAGGGGTTCAATTTGATGAACTTGTTTATCTGGGAGAAAATGTAGTACAAATAACTATCATAAATAACAGTCAGGGGAAAGAGCAGGATGTAGAAAAGGGAATCAGCACACTTTTTCTCTAAAGGCCAGAGAGTAAATATTTTAGGCTTTGCACGCCAAGAGGCAGAATGGAAGATATTATGTAGATACTAATATAGTAATAGAGAAAACACATTTCCAAATTTTCTGATAAAATTCAAAATATAATATTGAGGACAATTAAAGAAAAACACAGGCCTGTTAATGAGAAGAATACAATTCTGTTTTAGAATAACATTTTGCTTAATTGGGGTTAAAAATTAGTGTTTCTAATCTCACATCAATTGCAAATGTTCTTGCCTCAGGGTCTATACACAAATAGGCAGGGAGCTGAATTTGGCCTGTGGGCCATAGTTTGCAACCCCTGTTATAGAAAATATGGTTTCAATAGTTAAAGTATTCCTGGAGGTTCTGGCTGAAGTTATAAGAAGAGAGGAAAAAAAAGAGAAGTGTAAGGATTGGAAGAGATACACTGACATTACTTGCAGATAATATGATCATATATAGGTACCTATAAAGCCAACAGAATCCATAAAGTATTAGGACTAATTTTATTATAACTAATGAAAAATTTCATCAAGGTTGCTAGAGAGATCAACTTACAAAGCTCAATAACATTTCTCTATACCAGCAAAAACTCATGATAATAACTAATAGACAAAAAAACAAAAAATTAGGGCTTCCCTGGTGGCGCAGTGGTTGAGAGTCCGCCTGCCGATGCAGGGGATACGGGTTCGTGCCCCGGTCTGGGAGGATCCCACATGCCGCGGGGCAGCTGGGCCCGTGAGCCATGGCCGCTGAGCCTGCGCATCCGGAGCCTGTGCTCCACAACGGGAGAGACCACAACAGTGAGAGGCCTGCGTACCACAAAAAACAAAACAACAACAAAAAAAAAAACAACAAAAAACCTATGAAAGTATATAGGAATTAACAACTGAGAATACATCAGAAGATCACCAAGGAGAGAACTTTAAAACTCTAAGAAAAGACATAGAAGATGATCTGAATACATTTATAGACACTGGGCTCACTTGGTTTTGGTCCAGGGAGCCCCGTGTCAGATTTCTGACCTCCAAAACTGTAATACAATATACTTGTGCTGTTTGAAGCCATCAAATTTGTGGTTATTTGTTGCAGCAGAAACTAATATAGGACCCATTTCTCCTGTCCAGCTGGATGCCAAGAATAGAGCTTCCTAACTGTATCTTTGATACAGCGGCAGTTTCCTAACATACATTTTTAACTCTTGGAAGGGAGTGTAGCACATATGATCTTCTGTGCAATCCTAACTCACACTTGCCTGCATTTGGAATAATATTTTGTGGTGCTCTTTGAAGTAGACTTATTTCCCTTCCTTTAATCGACTCCATTTGTTTTCAGGCCCTAAGAATGTGTTCATGGGCAGTGAGGTGGAGTAGGGTGATAAGGAACTAATAAAAACACAATTTAGGATTTCAATATCATGATGGAAAAATCCCCTATGGCTGCGGCCCCCCACCCTTTTGGTAACAGGGACTGGTTTCGTGGAAGGCAATTTTTCCACGGACAGGGCAGGGGGGATGGTTCAGGCGGTAATGGGAGCGATGGGGAGCGGCAGATGAAGCTTCGCTCATTCGCCTGCCGCTCACCTCCTGCTGTGCAGCCTGGCTCCTAACAGGCCGAGGACTGGTACCGGTCTACGGCCTGGCCAGGGGGTTGAGGACCCCTGTCCTATGGGACTTGGCTGTGAGCTTGGCCCTCTATCCCTGAGCAAAGTGGACCAGGAAGCCGTAGAGCTCCCAATGATGGCTGATTCCAAGATGGGCTGGGACCTGGCACCCTTTGCTGCAGTGCTTGCACCTGGACAAACGTCTCCTCCCACAACAGAATACAAGGAAACGATAAGGGGCTGAAAATAGCTGCACACATGCACAGTCAGGGTAATTATGAACAATAAGATACAAAACAGCCATTTCTGAGGTGCTAAGAGCAAAAGCAGGGTACTGCACGCGATCCCTGCACACAGCACCACCACAGGGATGGGCGGACCACCTAAGCCGCCTCTCCTGCTCAACCTGCAGACCCGCCCCCGTTGTTATCCTATTTAAGGAACAAGCTCGTGCCCTCTCCGGGAGAAAACAGGGCCACCTGTTTCTTGTTTTCACTCCCTCATGCTGCAGCAAGCACGAGACCCAGTAAAGCCATGCTTGAATTCCTCGCCTGGCTTCTTACCAATTTCTATTGATTAAAGAGTCCGAGGACCCAAATCAGTAACAATTCCACCGTAATTTTCATTTGATCCCTGATTTCTGTAGATATTCTAGAAAAATAAAAAAGTTTTGAAAACTCAATGTCTTTCTCTCTGTCTTTTGGGTAAAATGATAACTGATTTGGGTTGACATTAGCAAGATGGTGGAATAGGAGATGCCAGCCCTCATAACTCCACAGACACACCTATTTTAACAACCAGTCATGGACATGAATACCTTTATGAGTGTCCAGAAGTACAACAGAGAGGTTCTAGCACCCAGATAGAGCAAAATAATTGAAGAAAGTAAGAACAGTTTCACTTTACCTGCATCTCCCCTCTCCCAAGGCGGCATAGCACTGGCATCTCTGGGAGCTTGTTAGGTGGAATTTCAGGCCCCTCCCCAGACCAGCTAAATCAGAGCCTGTTGTTCAACAAGTTCCCCAGGTGATTCGTATGCACATTATAGGAAGCGCTGTGTTATCTTACATATAATAGAAATCCATAAAGAATGTATTGCATTGTTCTGTGTGTTATTTTAAAGTTATATATGGGACTTCCCTGGTGGCACAGTGGTTAAGAATCCGCCTGCCAGTGCAGGGTACACCAGTTTGAGCCCTGGTCCGGGAAGATCCCACATGCTGCGGAGCAACTAAGCCCGTGGGGCACAACTACTGAGCCTGCGCTCTAGAGCCCGCGAGCCACAACTACTGAGCCCACGTGCCGCAACTACTGAAGCCCGAGTGCCTAGACCCCGTGCTCCACAACGAGAAGCCACCGCAATGAGAAGCCCACGTACCGCAACAAAGAGTAGCCCCTGCTCTCCGCAACTAGAGAAAGCCAGCGTGCAGCAACAAAGAGCCAATGCAACCAAAAATAAAATAAGTAAATTAATTTTTTAAAATAAGTTATATAAATGGTGTCATACTGCACATATCATTCAACAACTGGCTTTTTTCATCTTACAATTTGTTTTTTAGATCTAACAATGTTAATATAGATTTAGTACATTTCCTTTTAACTTGCTGAAGAAAATTCACATTTATGTTACTGATAATGAAATCTATTATTAAGTTTTGAAATTAATTCTATCTTCACCAACCCATACTAAATTATGGTTGGGTCTCTCTTTTTTTTTTTTTTTTTGCAGTACGCGGGCCTCTCACTGCTGTGGCCTCTCCCGTTGCGGAGCACAGGCTCCGGATGCGCAGGCCCAGCGGCCATGGCTCACGGGCCCAGCCGCTCCACGGCATGTGGGATCTTCCCGGACCGGGGCACGAACCCGTGTCCCCTGCATCGGCAGGCGGACTCTCAACCACTGCACCACCAGGGAAGCCCGGGTCTCTTTCTTTTAATAGTAGTCTAGCTAGATAAACAAATTAAATGTCTGAAACAGAGATTTTTTATCCTTCCCCACTAAACTGGCTCCTCTAGGTAACTGGAGTAAATGGCAATTCCATCCTTCCAATTGCTCAGGCCAAAAGCCTTGGGGGCATCCTACGTGCTGCTTAAGTGCACAGCATTAAACCAGGCCTTGCATTTGTGATTTAGCTTGGTGCTTCCCAGAATTCCGGGCGGCACATGCATGAAGTGGGCCTGGGTTCAAGTCCTAAAAATGTTAATACTCTTCAGCCAAAGACCACCAGGAACATACACGTAATTGAAAAATTGGGTTTATTACTGCAGCTAGGAAGAACGCTCACCAGGGGAACCATAGGTGTCTCAGTAGGAGCATATTAGGAAGGACCTACTGCGGGTTTGGGGGAGGATCTAAGGAAGCTCTAGATTGGGTGCTGTCAGAAAGCAGGGGCAAGTCTATGAATGCATATCTCAGTAAATCTTATCTATAGGAAGAGAAGCCCAGCATGAGGATAAAGCTGTAATTAGTAGAAAAGTAGTAGTGACTCATTTTAGCCAAGAGGGGGGCGTGTTTCTGGATTGCACAATGATTTTGTTTAATGATCTCTGAGTGACCTTGTCTGTGTCGATGCTTCAGGAGATTGTTTACGTCCAACAGAATAACTTGGCCTAGCTGTGAGCATCAGGCCAGCTGGTGATAACCTTGAAGCCTCACGATGCGAGTCAGGCCGATTCCAGGAGAGCAGGGACTGCTCTTCTCTTTCTCAAATGAAAGAAAGAGGTGATGGTGCCTCCTTTGCAGTCAGCTTCTCTCTGTGACTCCAGGTGAGGGAGAGGAACCGTCCTAAATTCATTCAGGCTCAGCCCCTGCTTCTCAGAGGTCCACATCTTCAGTCTGCAGCCCCACATGATTGGCCCCAACCCTGCATGGGTGATCCAGATCTGTCCCCAGACCCCAAACCCGGAGGACGATGCTGCTCTGGCCTGTTTACCCACATCATTCCTGTCTGTTTTTTTTCTTTTTGTTCCTCCTGAAAAGAACTGCTCTCTTTCTGATCCACAGAGATCTTCACTCCTTGCTTTTGAGTGTCCTTAACATTTCATGCCTCATTTGCATTAAAATGTTTGGGGTTGAGGTGTAGGTTTCAGTGTGAGCTCATCTGCCAACTTGATCTGGGAACCCCTGAGGGTCTTTTTGTGCCTCCCGATTGGCTGTAGTTTCCTGACACGTGGCACTCTCCAGCCATTTCCCATCATCAACGTGGCCCTCTTGTGCATTGATTACTATTGTTGTTAATGCTCTAAGCATTCTCAAGGATATGCTAGGCCATGCCCTTCTGGGTATCAGCTGCTCTGTTCCTTAAATGCAAACTTTTAAAAAATGGGTGATCCTAGCATGACTGGTTGACTTTCTACATAGCCTTTTGTCATATTTCAGCAAACCAGACTGAGCACGTAAGTCAGGAGCAATAAGTCTGAACTTAACTTACTCTTCTGACCTGTAGGCAGAGTAAGATGTGGGGAGAGTCAGATGCCTAGAAAGCCTTCTCTTGTTAACATAAGCCTTATGTCCATAATGAATGAGTCATTCTTTCTGCATGACAACCCCTACCCACATCTTGCTCTGCCCCAACAACCATGTGTAACTCTTACACTGTTTTTATTATCAGCTGATGTTGGGAAAGGATTATAACTGGAAGAGGATCTTTAATTTCCCTTTCTCCAAAGCCTGTAAGCTCCCCAAAGAAGAAGTTAATAACACTTAGCCTCCTTGATGCCTCCTGAATGTACCACATATAGATTGCTGCAGATAAGTATCGCTCACATTTCATGGAATCTCATTTAACACGTTCACAGTAGATAAAAGCAGTGGTTGAAGGAAGTTTTCCAAGAGTATGAAAAAACACTGACCAAGAGAAAGATAAATACCATATGATATCACTTATATGTGCAATCCAAAATATGACACAGGGACTTCCCTGGTGGTCCAGGGGTAAGACTCCACGCTCCCAATGCAGGGGGCCGGGGTTCGATCCCTGATCGGGGAAGTAGATCCCACATGCATACCGCAACTAATAAGTCCACATGCCACAACTAAAGACCTGCATGCTGCAACGAAGATCCCGCGTGCCTCAATGAAGACCTGGAGCAGATAAGATAAATATTAAATAAATAAATAAATATGACACAAATGAACCTATCTATGAAACAGAAACAGAATCACAGACATAGAGAACAGACCTGTGGTTGCCAAGGGGGATGGGGGCTGGGGGAGGGATGGAATGGGAGTTTGGGATTAGCAGATGTAAGCTGTTATATATAGAATGGATAAACAACAAGGTCCTGCTGTATGGCACGGGGAACTATATTCTATATCCTGTAATAAACCATAATGGAAAAGAATACGAAAAAGAATGTATATATGTAAAACTGAATCACTTTGCTGTACAGCAGAAATCAAAACTGTAAATCAACTATACTTCAATAAAGTTTTAAAAATGAAGATTTTCAGAAACTAACAGCATCTTATCATGGTAATTTTCAACTTAGATACCATAGATGTGCTTCTACAAAATAAAAGCATTTGCCGTACCAAAAAAAAAAGAAAAGAAAAGAAAAGAAAGAAAGAAAAGAAGGGACACTGACCATCTCATAGGACGGATGGGTTAGAGAAGCTGGGGTATAAGGGCATATTCTGAAACATATCGAGCTGGTATCAGCCCCAGCAGCATCTATCTCTCAGTACCCCCACTGAAAAAGAGAATTCTAGGATGGAGCAATTTATAGCACAAGTCTTATAGTTTGTCTTACCAGGTCACTAAGAAATGGGCAAATCAAAAGGCAGGTAGCACTCATGGGGACAGAGAATTACTGCAGACAAGGGAGAATCCTGAAACTCAGGGAAGATTCTGAGAAGCTAGAGGAAGATTATGGACACAGGGCCAAGGAAGTCCCCTCATTTGCTTCCTGTCAACCCCACATCTCTTTAACATACACAAAGACAAATCACATGACTGGAAGGTGAATCATTTATTGACCAGGTAGAGGAAGGTCTTATTCACGGTACTGTTGTGCTGAATATGGCAAAGAGAGTTAGAAATTTGCAGGAAACTTTGCTTTGTGGTGAGCTGATGAGTCTTCCTAGATAATTAGGGGAGATCCTGAAGATGCAGAGCTGATGCCTTCATGTGCGATAGTGATGGAAATCGGGTCACAGAACTTGTCGCAAGATGATGTGGGGACCATGGAAGAGAAGATCCTGGAGCCCAAGTGAGGTGGCACTCACCCAGTGCTAAGTAAGCTGACGAGAACAAGAACAACGAGACTCATTAGGTGCTTCTTGGATTGAACTGAGGACAAAGAGAATTTCTATTACAAAAAAAAATGTTGAAGAAATAGTTATCAACCTGCATTCTAACCCATGTTATTTGCCAGAATAGGGGTAGGGAGGGTGTTAAGTAAATGACTTTTTTTTTTTTCTATTGCTGATCCCATCTTAACCTTCCCCCACTTGAGTCTATGAAAAGAAAAGAAGCAATGAAGGATCTTAGCAATGCCATCCTCAGCATTGGAAGTTTTAAAGAATTTTTGACAAATTGAGGAATCATGGCGAAAGCCATAGCAATCTTTCACTAAGTGCTTCCTTCATGGAAGCCATCATTGCTAATGAAGCCCCACAATAAATCTGAGGTTGGAGACAGATGAGGAAACTCAAGAGTCCATTTTCCAGGTTGGAAGACAACTGGAAGGTCAGACAACTCTATTCCCAGATTAGAAGTTACGGATGTGCAGGAAGAAAGGAAGAGATTGAAGGAAGAAAATTTTTCTATAAATTGGAGGGTGAGATGGTCCTCTGGGCTTGGAAGATGGACCACAAACACAGAGATGTATTTGAGTTTCACACTCACACCCTTTTCCCATTTAAAACTTTAAGTCATGATTTTTAGCACACTATCAATTACTGAGCCCTTTTCTCCAGCATTATATCCACACAGTAACTCTATAAGGTAGACATCATTGTTTCCCTTTTAACTGCTACATCATTTGCTCAAAAAGCTCATAGCAGGAGTGGATCCTGAATGCAGGTCCTCCAACTCCAAATTTCAAGCTCTCCCAAAAAGCTTCCTTACCAAATTATTTTTATTGTAATCTTTGGACATAAAACCCTAATGCTTTGGGGAGGCACTGATCCCTGAGCCAGCCCCTCTCCAGCAGAGCTCACCAACCTGGAGGCCTGGGCCACTCCACTCCCTCGGGCCTGGAGACAGTGATCTACAGAGGCAGAGAAGAGCACATTCAAATACCAACCCTGGTTTATTTCCCAGAATGAAACCAGATGATTCTCCAGGTTAGGGCAAAGGGGACTGACTGGGGTATTAACTTCTCTTGGATTTTTCCCTTCAGGAACATTCCCATTCAGTAAAATGGGAATTTAGGCAGAGAAAGCCAGAGAGATCTCAACTTAACGACTTTGGTAATATGGAAACATGTGGAAATATGTTTTCCTTAACAATCCCATATTTTTGGTAAATTTTCACAAACTTTTTCATGATTTTGGGCTCCCGTCTGGTTCTTGGGCGTGGGAAGAGTGACAGTAACTGCTTTGTCTTGTTTATTGGTCACTGAGTCTCATCAGAGGGGCGGGGCTCCAGCCAGACGGGAAAATGAATGGTACTGACTGGGTGCTTAGGCAGAAGTCTTGGGGATGAAAAAATAACCTATCTTGAATTTTTTTTTTAAGTGTAATCTCTCTTTATTTTTTACGTCTTCATTGGAGTATAATTGCTTTACAATGGTGTGTTAGTTTCTGCTTTATAACAAACTGAATCAGTTATACATATGTTCCCATAACCTGTCTTGAATTTGACATCTTTAGGATATCTTTCTGGCATGATGAGAGATTCATCATGTTCCCAACACTGAGCCTGAGAAATTTTACCAAAGGTGAGCATCTATCTTCAGAGGAGGAGAGATGTCATCCCAGGATAAGATTGGGAAGACCACTCTGTCTCCAGGCTTCCTTCCTTCCCCAGTCTCCCCACCCCACGATGAGTGTCAGCATGAAAATACTGTACCGTAGAGCTCCAGCAGTTGGAATGATTCATTGTTGTTGACATTCATGAGATAAAAAATAATATATTCAGTATAGTTTGTTTGAAGTATGCGAAATTTATTGTCTTCATCATCTGTGGAGGAAACAGAACACAGCTCAGAACTCCTCTGGTCCATGGGAAGGAAGTGAAACCCTTTCACTTCCTATTCTCTCCCACAAAACAAATTCAAGTGCATATCCTGGAAGAAATAGAGAGTGATATCTACTGCCTTCCATTTGCATCTCTCTGGGATTCATGAGGCAACTTCTAAGGAACGCTGGTGGACTGACCACTAGGGGTAGAAAAATTCAGCCACAGCAGCAGCTTTCCCTCTATCATGCTCCCTGAAACTCACCTACCCTCCCTCAGCCATCTCTGCCAACTGTGTGTCTCTGTCTTCTCTATAAGCCCCATTGCATTATATACCCAGGGCTGTGTCCCGAATAATGTGCTGTGGCAACGGCCCTCAGACATCATCAGAAAGTGGGCAAGGAATGAGAAGCTGTCCTGCCAAGTTACTTTTTTTTTTTTCTGCCAATTTTCTTTTGTGGCAGGAGGTACCTGTGACCAAACTGCCTTCTACACCTGATGGTACTGTGTGCCAGGCACTGGCTTTTACACACACATTTCTCCCAAATTCAGGATATCGGCTATTAGATGGCCCCACTGTATTACCTAAACAAGCATATCAGGAACTGACCAAGGTCCTGAAGATACTGGGGTTTAGCAAATTCCTTGCAGTTGGAAGTAGAATTTAGACAGACCTTTCTTTTTGCATACTTACAGGTAACACTATGTACACCATCCTCTCCTGCTTTGTCAGAAAGCAAAGACATTTCAGGACATGCTCCACTTACCCTGTAAAACAGAATGAGCCGATGCCCAAGAGATACTGATGGCGGTGGCTCCTTCACACTCTACCTGTAACTTGAGTTTACGATCCCACTGATTAACTGTTGAACATTTTTGGGTATAGTTTCCAAAGAACTTTTATTTACATTATTCACTTTATTTGCTGCTTTGAGAATGAGTCAACTACTTCTATCACTATTACTCTACCACTGCTTCCCACTATTACTATTACGATAGCTACTTGTCCAGAGAATTAGCTGGGTTCTTACCATGTGCCAGCCTCTTAGATATGTGCCTTACGAACATAACCGCACTTGGTCCTCACAAAAAACCATGAGAGACAATTATTATCATCTTCTTTTACTCTAGGGAAAATTGGGGAAGAAACAGATGAATTTTCTTGGTCACACATATAGATTCAAGAACGAGATAGGCTGTTGATTCTGAATCCTGTGCTCTTAACCTATGCTGTCATGCCACACTACTTATGATTCTGATACCCCTCTACCCCTTACCTCCTCTACTCCCGTTTAAATTCATGCCTGTCACCAATTCTTATCTCTGAATCTAGAAAAGCCACAGGTTCACCAAACCCCAAATCAGTGCCGGATGATGGACCCTGATTTTAGGTGCAGGCCCAGAATGTATGTATACATGTGTGTGTGTGTGTGTGTGTGTGTGTATGTGTGTGTTTGTGTGTGTTTAGAGGTCCAAGACCATATTCAGGCTTCTGTTTTTTCTTTCCCAAGCAAAAAACCCACTTACTTTGTATGAAATTTAAAGAACAAAGAAAATTTTTCCAAGGCATGGACGTGCTCCACAAAAACTCTCATGCTACCATTTTCTTCTATTTTTCTTCTATCTTTTCTTGGCGTCTGAGGCCAAGAGAATGGAATCTCACTCCCCTGAAATCTGCAATAAATCAATAAAATGATTGGGTGAGAAAAGAGGAAAGAGATACAACATGAACACTTGTCTCCTTGAACTCTGGCCTGTGGGCCAGGACTCATCACAGTGACGTGAAGATGAAATTAGAGCTCAGGTCAATTGGCACCACACACCTAGGACTCTTTCAACTGTCCCTCCAGTGAGAATGGAGGTCCCCAAGTGCTGTCGTCTTTTAACATGGCACAACTGCCCTTAGTCTAAGGTCTGAAATCACCCCTTTTGCCTAATATGTCAAGGAACTGCTGCCCTCCAGGAGGGTCACCTTGTTTCAGAACCCTCCAAACCACCCCCCAAAATCCAAAGTCACTATTCTCCACTGCCCCTACCTTTGAAATATCGAAGTTGCTTCTCACAACACCAGGGTTTCCTTCCTTGTGGGCACAGCCTACAGTCAGCCCCGGACACAGCAACAGCAGCTTCATCTCGGCAGGGGACAGCTCTGTCTTCTCTGTAGTCACTGGGAGTGAGTCTTTCCCTGACGGCGGTTCCTCTCCCCAGGGCCTCTGTTTTTATATCTGTTCTGGGTCCAGTTTTTTGCCCACAAGGCACCACCTTTCCTCCAGGAAGTGGGAGAACCCATATCTGAACCCAAGACTATCTGATCCCAGAGCCCCTATAATTATTGACTCCATGACACAGGTTGAGGCTTGATGTCTTTGGCATGAAGGACAGATGGAAGAGGAATAAGTACTGCTTTAGACCCTCAGGTGTGTCTGGCTGGTAGTTATTACTGAAGAAGCTGCATGTAGATTTCCCTAAAATGTGACGCTAGGGATGTAGCTGTGAGCCTGATCAAGGGAGGGGCAAGTAGCAACTCTCTTGGTCCAAAAATATTTGATGAATGAATGGATAATTTGAGGAGTATTGCTCTTCTAATAAGGAATTAGGAGATGCTTCCATACCAAAAAAGCAAAAACTATGCCCTCCCATGTGTGGCCGCAAGTTAAGTAGCTGGTCACCAACCACATTAAGACTTCCTTGCCCCAAACCAAAATACTGCACAGAGCATTTTATAAGTGACCCACGGGAAGGGTGACAGTCTGCCAGGAGGCTGAGAAACAACTAGCCTAAGTCATGACTCAGCATGGGTCAAGGGCTTATGGAGTCCATATATGACCAGATGACAATCCATTTATAACAGGTACCTTGATTGAAACTAACAGCTGACTGGAAATGGACTTAGTGACCTTGTCTTTAGTCACTCTCTTAATTAATTGAACAAATCACTCATTGAGAAAGCCAGTAGGAACAGTCAAGCCATCTTATATAATAGCAAGACACAGTCAGTGCCAAGAAGAATACCAAGAAATAGAGCTTATTTGATTCATGCGCCACAGTGGAAGTACTCCTTGGTCCCTGGCACCCGGGGTGCTTATATTCTGCTGGTATTGGCTCAAATCCAGTTCTAAAATATCCATTCTCTTCACTGATGAAAGGTTGCTTGGAGCTAACAGCATCCCATCTGTGTCATCTGGGTCCTTTGGAAAACAGATCCTGAGACAGATTTAGGAGTATAAAAGGCTTACTGGGAGTAACACTTGTGAAAGGAAAAAGGAGGAAATGGGATTAGGGAAGGGGAGTTGCCAGACCATGACATAGATCTGACAGTCTCTGTCAGCCCAGCAGGGATCTCTGAGCGTGTGAGAAGAGTCCTGTGTTAGGCAGAAATGGATGGGACCTTGTACCACAGTCTTGCACAGTCATTGGATGGGGCGACCCCAAGAAGACCACTACCTCAGCTCAGGAGTTGAGGCCGATCTGAACCAGTTAACAGTGGTGGCTGTGAGCCAGCCACACTCCTCAAGGCTGCACGATGGGCCCTTTCGTGAAGAGGGAATCTGAGCAATACATGTCTATGTCTGGCACACCATCCTAATGTCCAGAAAGAGGCGGTCCTGTCAAAAGGGATCCAGAGTTCTCTTCCCACATGGGGTAGGGGTAGAAGCAGAAACCCTTTCCTTCTTTTCTAGTTTGAAATTTCTACCACAACGTGAGGGTTCCCTGTAGGTAAGAAACCCAAGGATAACAGTGATTGTCACCTCCAGACTCACTCATCAAAATTGAGTAAGTACTTACATACACATGGGCCCAGGTTACCCAGAGGTCCATCTGGGACTCTCCTGGTAGCACATCAGTTGCTGGTCAGTAGTAGGACCAGTTTATTCCAATGGTACTGACACCACCGGGCTTGGGGAGGCTGGAAGAGAGTTTGGACAGTGGGAAGAATAATCATAAGTCTTGGATTCTGTGCCCTTTGGGAAAGGGTTAAGGAGCCCCAAAGATAAAAATCATTCATGTAACCATTTTGCCATAGGCTGGACCTAATTTGAAAAATAAGAAAATCTGCTTCATATCATCAATGTAAGTGTCTCAGGGAATTATTTATGTAAAGAGCTTGGCATATGGACAGCTACATGTAAAAGAATGAAATTAGAACATTCTCTAACACCATACACAAAACTAAACTCAAAATGGATTAAAGACCTAAATGTAAGACCAGACACTGTAAAACTCTTAGAGGAAGACATGGGCAAAATACTCTCTGACATAAACCGCAGCAGTATCTTTTTTGACCCACCTCCTAGAGTAATGAAAATAAAAACAAAAATAAACAAATGGGACCAAATTAAACTTAAAAGCTTTTGCACAGCAAAGGAAACCATAACCAAAACGAAAAGACAACTTACAGAATGGGAGAAAATATTTGCAAACTATGCGACCAACAAGGGATTAATCTCCAAAATATACAAACAGCTCATGCAGCTCAATATCAAAAAAAAACAAACAACCCAATCAAAAAATGGGCAGAAGATCTAAGTAGACATTTCTCCAAAGAAGACATACAGATGGCCCAAAAGCACATGAAAAGATGTTCAACATCACTAATTATTAGAGAAATGCAAAGCAAAACAGCAATAAGGTATCACCTCACACCGGTCAGAATGGTCATCATCAAAAAGTCTACAAATAAATGGTGGAGGAAATGGAACCCTCCTGCACTGTTGGTGGGAATGTAAATTGGTACAATCACTATGGAGAACAGTATGGAGGTTCCTTAAAAAACTACATATAGAACTACCATATGACCCAGCAATCCCACTCCTGGGCATATATCTGAAGAAAACCATAATTCAAAAAGATACACGCACCCCAATGTTCACTGCAGCACTATTTACAATAGCCAGGACATGGAAGCAACCTAAATGTCCATTGACAGATAAATGGATAAAGAAGATGTGGTATATTTATACAATGGAATATTACTCAGCCATAAAAAAGAATGAAATAATGCCATTTGCAGCATCATGGATGGACCTAGAGATTATCATACTGTGAAGTAGGTCAGACGGAGAAAGACAAATACCATATGATATCACTTATATATGGAATCTAAAAAAATGATACAAATGAACTTATTTACAAAACAGAAGCAGACTCACAGACATTGAAAACAAACTTATGGTTACCAGAGGGGAAAGGTGGGGCAAGGGAGGGATAAATCAGGAGGTTGGGATTAACATAGACACACTACTATATATAAAATAGATAATCAACAAGGACCTACTCTATAGCACAGGGAACTCTACTTAATATTCTGTAATAACCTATATGGGAAAAGAATCTGAAAAAGAATAGATACATGTGTATGTATAACTGAATCACTTTGCTGTACACCTGAAACTAACACAAAATTGTAAATCAACTCTACTCCAATATAAAATAAAAATTTTTTCAAAAGAGTTTAGCATAGTGTCTGGCACATAGTAAGTGGTCAGTTAACGGAAGCTAATCATATTCTTTACTTTTGATCACGTTAGTTATTCAACAAGCAGTCATTGTTGTCTTACTATGTCCAAGCTCTGAGAGTACACTGTTGACAAAAATAGCTCAAATTCCTGCCCTTACTGAGCTTCTACAGTGGTCCATTTTCTTTTTAATCTTCACATTCTGGATCCTATAAGGTCAGGAGCATGACCTGAGGAAAAAGACCAAACTAGGTGCCTCTCCTTTAATTGTAGCGTCTACAAAAACCCCTGACTTCTTTCTTCTTTTCCTCATGCTGCAACCCCTTCTGGAAAGCCCTCCCTTCTCTGCCTGTTCAAATTTTACCCTTCCTCCAAGGCCCCGCTCAAGAATTCCTTTGACTCCCCAGGGCTCACTCTTCTCATCCTTTGTATGAGCACCTAGAGTTTCACGCTTACTTTATAGCAGTCCGTCACTTATCGGCTTGTGCTACTGTCAAAACATAATTCTCAAAGAGTTAAAGAACATAACTCTCATACAACTATATAGCGAGCCTGTGTCAAAGATTTAATGTTAAATCTTTTTTTTTTTTTTTTTTTTTGGCGGTACACGGGCCTCTCACTGCCGCGGCCTCTCCCGTTGCGGAGCACAGGCTCCGGACGCGCAGGCCCAGCGGCCATGGCTCACGAGCCCAGCCGCTCCGCGGCATGTGGGATCTTTCCCAGACCGGGGCACGAACCCGTGTCCGCTGCATCGGCAGGCGGACTCCCAACCACTACGCCACCAGGGAAGTCCATGTTAAATCATTTTTGAAGGACCCAAAAGAATGACAGCTGATTCAAAGGAGGATATGAGAAGCTGATGTATGTATAAGTCAGTGAAAGAAAAAACTGCTGGGATAAAATTGCTAAGTTAGACACACGTGGTTAATGTCCTACAGGGCAATGAATCCACAACCTTTGTGGTTATTGTCTCCACTGGACAGAAAGCATTTACATATTTACCAGACAAAAATAATTTGCACCTTCTCAGTTTTTTATCAATTAATCTCTAACTTCACAGAGCCTGGCCCCTAAACAACAGTAAACAGTAAGTTAAACACAGTCACATTTGGCAAGAGTGTGGTGTGCTCCAAGGACAAAGAACAAGATAAACTCAAAGGGCCAACCTCACCGGAACAGAGGCTTACCAGACCCTTATCACTCTGTCACACAGCAGCCGCTCAACATCTCTGAGCTTTCCCAAGCAGCACGCCTTGCCCCTTTCCCATCCCATATACAGAAAGGTATTCATCCCACTGGAAACATGCAGACCCTACCCAAGCAGCAGGCAACTCAGAAGTCCCTTTGTTCCCTGGCTATAAAAACAGACGAGCCGTGCTCATGGTCGACTTTCCCTGGCTACTGGGAAGTCGGCCCGCTGTCCTTGCAGCGAAAACTCTGTCTTCCTTACATTCTGCCTTGTATCTGGAAATTCTTTTCCAACCCGCGCTGGGACCACAACAAAGAGAACCAGGTAGGACGGCTTATTAGGTAGCGCTCTTGTATGACTCTGAAAGGAGACATGGTTATCTTTTACCTTTTCTCCATTTGGGGATAACTTTTTAAAACACTGGTTTCTGTGTTTACACACACACTGGAAAGGTAATTGTCAAAAGACAGTCTCTGGAGTCAGAAAAGCCTGAGTTCAAATTCTGCTTCCACACTTAATCTCTGTGCGACTCAAGTTTCCTCAGCGTTGTTGCAAAGATAATGTGAAAAGGTTTAGAAAGGGCTAGAATGCAATAGGTCCCCAATAAATAGTAGTTCTTTCACTCTCTTCCCCTCCTCTTTGAGAACACAGGTCACATTTTGTATTTACTGTGCTCCCTCCGCCTGTAAGTCTCCCTGTGTAATAGACTTTCAATAAATCTTCTCTGGCTGTTTGCTAAGTGTCCTGCCTGTGACTTAGGCAAGTTCCTTCCCTCCTCTGGGCCTCAATTGATACAATGAGAAGATTCAGTGGTTCTTAACTACGGCCAACACTAGTCCAGGGAGAGATTTTGGAAATGGGGGTGGTGGATGTGGCATTTTTGGTTTTTACAGTAACTGGAGAGTATTACCGACATTTGGTGCCCAGGACCCAGGGATGAGAACCTTTGGCAGTGCTTAGGCCAGCCCCCTACGAAGTGGAACTGTTTCATCCCCACTGGGAAATACTGAACCATATCTACAGGGCTTTGCAAATGTACACCTTCTGACAACAAATTAATGCTTCTCTGGTGTGTGTGTGTGTGTGTGTGTGTGTGTGTGTGTTTTCAAAGGATGGAGGACGCGTACACTACACAGTCCTGTTTTGCTAAACAAAAAAAGTATGTTTCATTTCCAAACATTTTAGCAATTCCCCAGATTATTCCGTGCCTGAAACACAGCCTCATTTTGTCGATGGATCTTGTCTGAAGAATAGGTCTTTGCTTTTTGCGGCTGCCAGCCACAGTGAGCTCATCTATTTTCTGGAGAAAGAGATTGTCCCAGGGCACCCTTATTGGGAACCAACTAGTCTTTGCTGAGTGTCCAGGCCCAGTGCAAATAATAGTAGGGAAGTTGAAGACAAGGAGCTTTCCTACCATCAGGAGGGAAAAAAATAAGCTTATAACATAGGCAACCCCAGCGTTCCAGGAGAAAGCTTGGGGCCTCCTAGCTGCACTCTGAGTGAATCCCTTTCAAAAACACCGCTCTTCTTTTCATTCTTTTGCTTATGGCCTTGCATCAGGCAACTGTCTTGATCTCTTCCCCACCAGAGACTGACTTGAGCTCCAAAGGGAAATAACTGGCCCCCGTTCTGTTTCCTCCTGGGCTTAGTACACAACAGGCACTAAATTTATACTTTTTACACCAAATCTAGCTTGCCTACCGATTCTCCTTTTTGCCTGGCATCTTGAAGAGAAGCAAGTCCTTTAAGCCAAGGAACCAAATACTTTTCTTTTGGAAAAACAAAGTCTTCATAAGACCATTGAGAGTCTTTTATTAAAAACTGGCAAAGCAGGAAAATGAAGTGGCCACAAGGTAGCAGAAGAGGAGAGATTTTATTTTCCTCCAGGAGAAAGAACTAATGAGAAAATAAAGTGTCTTAGCTGTTTTCACTTAGAAAGTTGCTTGTTTGTGATGTATTGATAAGAATCATGATAACACAGGTGAACAGTTAAGATCTGCTTGTAAGTTTAAACGTCTTTTTTAAAGGAAATAAATTTTCAATTTTAATTAATTCAATGTGAAGTGGGACAATTTTGTTTGTTGTTAGTTTCTCCAGCTTTCTCCAGCTTACTCAGAAACCTATACCAAACTCATTGGATCATATTCAGGGGACAACTGCAGAAAACATGACATGTATCGAGTTGAACCATAAAAATTTTCCTTTTATAGGTGAAAAGACAGTTGATAATTGGCAGTCTCTTATGGTTCAACTGAATAGTAGTGATGCTACTGTTGACATTAATGGTTTTCTCTTCCTGACATGTAATTATTTTTCTTAAATTATAGGATTTTATCAGAAAGATACATGCACCCCTATGTTCATAGCAGCACTATTTACAATAGCCAAGACATGGAAACAACCTAAATGTTCATCCACAGATGAATGGATAAAGAAGATGTGGTATATATATATATATAATGGAATACTATGCAGTCATAAAAAGAATGAAATAATGCCATTTGCAGCAACATGGATGGACCTAGAGATCATCATACTTAAGTGAGGTAAGTCAGAGAGAGAAAGACAAATACCATATGATATCACTTATATGTGTAATCTAAAATATGACACAAATGAACTTATCTATGAAACGGAAACAGACTCACAGATATAGGGAACAGACTTGTGGTTGCCAAGGGGGAGGGGGCTGGGGAGGGATGGAGTGGGAGTTTGGTATTAGCAGATGCAAACTATTATATATAGAATGGATAAACAACAAGGTCCTACTGTATAACACAGGGAACTATATTCAATATCCTGTGATAAACCATAATGGAAAAGAATATTAAAAAGAATGTATATATGTGTATACCTGAATCACTTTGCTATACAGTAGAAATTAACACAACATTGTAAATCAACTATACTTCAATATAAAACATAGAATTTTAAAATATATTTTTGTCATTAATGTGAGAAACTTTTAAAAATGCTTAAAGAAATCCTTAAAACTGGACTATTAAGTGTGCCAAGATGAATGTGGAAATGAGTGGTATTTCCTGATTTTTGCCTTACTTAATTCACTCAATAGACATTAATTCAGAACTTGCAGTCGGAGTTTGAGAGTCAATTTTCTGGGATGACCATAGTTTTGATGTTGGCATTTAGGTTTTATTTAGAATGTAAAACAATGAAAAAGTTTTTGAATAGTACATATGGAACAGATTTTTTTAAATATATGCTTTAAAAATCTACCAGTTTCTTCAAATACATTATTTACAAGTCTAGTAACATACACTTTGTTTATTATAAAGCAGGTATATAAACAGCTTTGTACAGTGAGAACTGCCAAGTTTTAAAAGAATTTTTATTGGGGTATAATTGATTTACAATGATGTGTTAGCTTCAGGTGTACAGCAAAGTGAATCTGTTAAACAAATGCATATATCCAGTCTTTTTTAGATTCCGTAGAAGTGACGATTTGTGTGATTTTCCATGTTAAACGACTGTAGCGTTCAGTCTAACTGCATGTGATGTAGTCCATCCAATCATGTGTTTTGGAGAGGGTTCTTTATTCAATAAAGTTTTAATTTAGTATATAGAAAAATGAAGGAGGGAAGGGGCAGGTCAAATGCTGTTGAAAAGCCAAGTAAAATGAGGACTGAAAAAAGGTCTGTGTAATTTAGTATTCTGAAGATAACAGGTGGCCTTAGAAAGACCTGTTACTATGAAGCTAGAGGGGCAGCAGCCTCTCCAAGATCTCTGCAACTGTCCATGCTTGGATCTGGCCCAGATCATCCAGAGATGAAAGGGAAAGAATTCATAACCACATTTTCCATCAGCAGCTTGGGACACAGCTGAAGCTGGTTGAAGTCAGAAGAGGAAGACAGCGCAGAGCGGAGCAGAGGCGGAAAGTGCAGCAAGGTGTAGGATTGCCCCCTAGTGGCCAGCCGGAGGGATGACCTGCTCCCCACAGCCACACTGGCTGTTCCTGGGCCCGCAGGCGCAGCCTCTTACGGCTTCCTCTCCTCTTCTGTGCATTGTGAGGTTTCTGAGGTCAGGAGTACTGAAGGCTTATTTTTGTCATATACACACATGTAAATATAATTTGCAACTATTAGCTGAAGAGTCTCAGCAGAGTACAGAAGTGTTACCCATTATGGCGACCTTTAAAAACTGGAAAGTCTGGGGGATTCCCTGGTGATGCAGTGGTTGAGAGTCCGCCTGCCAATGCAGGGGACATGGGTTCGAGCCCTGCTCCGGGAAGATCCCACATGCTGCGGAGAAACGAAGCCCATGGGCCACAACTACTGAGCCTGCGCTCTAGAGCCTGCGAGCCACAGCTACTGAGCCTGCGCACCACAACTACTGAAGCCCGTGTGCCTAGAGCCTGTGCTCCACAACAGGAGAAGCCACCGCAGTGAGAAGCCCGTGCACCACAATGAAGAGTAGCCCCCGCTCGCCACAACTAGAGGTAGCCCGCACACAGCAACAAAGACCCAACGCAGCCATAAATAAATAAATTTATATTTTAAAAATTGGAATGTCTGCTATTTTAACAAATTTGAGAACTGCAGCAATGGCTATTGGCTCGAATCTTCATCTGGTTGATTTTCATTCACAAGTGCAACCTATTTTCTACACAATTTCCAGAGAAAACTTATAAAAATGGAAATGAGATCACTTAACTGCTGAAAATCTCGATCTTTCCATCACTCCTAGAAAAACCATCCAAACTGCTTCCAGTGCTGACCTCTCCAAGCCCACCCTCATGTCCTGGCTGGCTCCCTCCTTCACTGGGCTTTTTGCTGTTCCCTGAACATGTCGAGCTTGTTTCCATCCCATGACCTTTGCGATTGCTATTTCCTCTAAAACACATTTCTCCTACCCGGTGGCAAGGCTTGTTCTTCCCGAAGTCACTGCGTAGCCTGCTTAGTACCTCCATAGCACATCGTCCCTGCAATTTTATTATACATTTGTTTCATTTGTTTGCTTATTGTCTGTCTCTCTGAATAGAATATAAACTCCCCAAGTACAGAAATTTTGTTTGCTTGTTCCCTGCTGTGTCCTTAATGCCCAAAACAGCACCTGGCACAGAGCAGGAGCTAAATGAACACATGGCAAATAAAGAAGAAAGGAATAGTAAGACACTGGCTATGTGGCATGTCAAAAATCCTGCTTTGTCTGTTTCGTGCAAAAGTTGGTTTTTTTGTTTGTTTTTTGTTGCATCCTCTCAACTGAACATTTTTCAACTTTTCTGAAAAGAGAAAAACAGCCAATCAAAGACCTCGGAAAATTGCATCTCAGAAATAATCCATAAAAATTATTAATTTACTCTCCCTCAGATAGTTCAAATTGGATAAGTTGTGGGTATCCAGTCTTTTTTCTCCTCCCAGGTGCAAATCATCACAGCCACTTTGCCCAATGTGTGTTGGGGGCCAAGAAGCATAACAGGCAGGAAGCCTCTGAATTATCTCATTTCCCTGTTTTACTGGCTGCACTGACCAGCTTTCACGAGCCTCAGCTTCTCGGTGCCCATGTGGGGTGGGATCCCTGAATCACGTCCCTTGCCTTTGCTGCGGGTGGGCCTGAGGCTGTCAGCAGGGCCAGGAGTCGGAAAAAAGAGCCAGACACAGTGGGGCGAGCGTAGGGAGAAAGACTACCAGCTGGAATCTGCTGGGCACCTCTGCATCCATCTGTCCATCACCAGATCTGACTACCATGACCTTCAGAGAGCAATGAGCCCTGGGCTGAGACCTGAGGTCGAGAATGTGCCAACCACAGGAAGAATCCAGGCAAGAGCTTTCAGACAGAGGGAACAGTATGTGTAAAGGCTTAGCTTATGTGAAGAACAGAAAACAGACCAGGGCAGCTGGATCATAAGAAGCAGGGGAAGAATGGTATGAAACAGAGTTAAGCTATAGCCAGGGAATGGTCAGATTATTGTGGGATTTATAAAGTAACGAGTTTGGACTTTATCCAAAGTGCAAGTAATTGAAGGGTTTTAAGCCGGGAGGGGAACATGGTCAGATCTGAGTTTTCCAAAGATCACACTGGCTGCTGTGAGCTAAGATGCAGGCTTGGTGGGGCAAGAGAGGAAGCACTGGTACACATCCTCACACATGTATCTGTGTGCGTGTACTTCTGTAATCTGGATTCCTCGAAGTGGGAGTTCTTGGTCACGAGGTAAGCACCTTTGACCTTTCGATATGTATCCAAATTTGCTTAAACATCACCTCTCTGAAGAGCTTTCTATGGCCCTGCCATCTAGGTATGCCGACCCCTGCGCTTTACTTTGTGGCACCCTATCTGTTTTCTTCTTAGCATTGATAATGATATATAAGATCTTGTATTTAATTACTTTTGTATCATTTGTCTCACCCATGAAGGCAGGACTTGTCTTATTCCCCATTATACTCATCGCCTAGGACAGTACTTCGCGTAGTAGACAGACAGTAAGTGAGGATTTGTTGAATAGATAATTGCCCTCCAAAGACCTGCACAAATTTAAACTTTCAGCAATAATGTGATAAATATCAAAATGTCATTTATGTTTGCTCCCACCGAATAAAAAAGAGTAGTAATATCGTTTTTGGTTAAGTAATTTGGAGACCAAATTGATATTTTATTGTTTATTTACATTCTTTAATTAAAACTACAATGTGATATTGCTATGTGCCAACCAGAATGGCAAAAAAAAAAAGGCAAAACCCAAAACCTGACAACATCACATACTGGAGGAATGTGGAACAACCAGGATTCTCATACATTGCTGGTGGAAGGTAAAATGATACAACGACCGATTTACATGCCGATGAATGAAAAAAATCTAAAAGCCAGGACCATCCCACTTAAATTTGAGAAAAACAAAAGAATCTAAGAGTTACAAAGAAAAAAATAAGTCACATACAAAATCAGGATGGCATTCCGCACAGGACCACTGGAAGTAAGAAAATGGTGGAGAAATGTCTTCAAAATTCTGAGAGAAGATGATTTTTCAACCTAGAGTTCTACATCCAGTCAAGCTATCCATCAAGGGTAAGAGGAGAATAAAGACAGTTTCACAGATGAAGAGTGAACATTTTTACTTCCTTGTATCCTTTATCAGGAAGTTTCTGGAGGAAGATATTCACGAAATGAGGAAGGAAACAAAGAAAAAGAAAGATATGGGAAATGGGATGATACACAAGAGAGAAGCAAGAGGAACTCTTAGGATAATGGGAAAGGATCATCCCAAGACCAAAGCAGCAAAGTTGGCACAAGCGCAAATACCTGACTGGAGAGGGTGAAAAGCTCCAGGAGTATGTCTCCAGGTTTAAAAGAAGAAGGAGGAGGGGCAGAAGGAAAAAACCGAGAAAGAGGAAGAAGAAAAGAAATAATTAAAAGGCAATTTACACTTCTGCCAGCTACCCGAATAAGGGAAATGTACATGAAGAAACTAAACCTATAAAGAAATAACAACTCCAAGGAAAATGTAAGTTTTTAGAAGAAAATATAATGTAATATTACACTATGACGTTCCAGTGTAAATCGTATTTACAGGGACCAAATAATGTAAAGTCTGGGTTCAAGCCACCTGTCTTGGCAGCCTGCGTGCCCAGCCTACATTCACGTTCTTCATGCACATGCGTGCACTGGGGGTCGTAGCCCTGGGCGAGCTGTCGGTTCCGGGGTCCAGCCTCCTGTGAGTGCCCACTGGTGGTGCACAGCCCAAGGTCCCACACTGCACATGGGAATTTAATTAATTTCTTTATTTTCTCCCATTCTAATTGACATGCCCTCGAGTCTAAATTCTGACTTCCTCATTCACCACCAGGCCAGAAGAAATCTCCATACTCGCCTCAGGTTCCATACTAAAATGAGGCCGAAACTCCTTTATTCATCGGAAGGATCAGCAGTTGCCGGCAGGCAAGGCCCTGGGAAGTTGTAGTTGAGGCTAGTGGCCGCTAGGCGGCAACAAAGCTCTCAGAGTGAGGCCACTTCTGGCGCCACTGGATGCCTGGTCTAATGCCCGCTCCGCCAGACTTCCGCAGCGAGATCAGCCACCCACTCGCTCTTTTCCATCCCTCTCTCCCCACAGGGCCCTCACCAAGCCATGGCAACAGGTCAAGGAGGCCGGTCAAGAAAGCTCTGCAGGAATATTACTCAGCCATAGAAAAGAATGAAATAATGCCTTTTGCAGCAACATGGATGGACCTAGAGATTATCATACGAAGTAAGTCAAAGAAAAAAACAGATCATATGATATCAATTATATGTGGAATCTAAAAAAATGATACAAATGAACTTCCGTACGAAACAGAAGCAAACCTACAGACATAGAAGACAAACTCATGGTTATCAAAGGGGAAAGCGGGGAAGGAGGGATAAATTAGATACACACTACTGAATATAAAATAGATAAACAACGAGAACCTACTGTATAGAACAGGGAACTATATCCAATATCTTGTAATAACCTATAATGGAAAAGAACCTGAATTTTATATACATATATATATATATATATATATATATATATATATAGCTGAATCACTTTGCTATACACCTGAAACATTGTAAATCAACTATACTTAAATTTAAAATAAAAAAAATAAAGAAACCTCTGCAGGTGATGAGAAGAAAATGGAGACCATGAAAAGAAAGTGAAGGGGCAACTGTGCCCAACCAAAGGGAGAGAAAAGGACAAACCTGACTCAAACCTGAGCCGGAGAGCAGACGGCACTGCAGAGGGCCCAGGCCCCACACTTGGCGTTTGGAGCATGGTGGTGCAGGGTGTGTGTGTGTGGTGTGTGTGCACACATGAGTTGCCTCTAAGGCCAAGTGCACAGGGGCAGGATCACAGGAAGGTGAGATTGGCTTGAATACCTAACGGGCTGAGATGAAGGCATCCAGGGCTTGGCCCAGAAGCCCACTGGAGCTGGGAATGGGCAGCTAGGGCCTGGGCCAAAGAAGAGATCACAAGAAAATTAGAAAATACTTGGGTCAGTTAAATGACAATGAAGATGTGATATATCAAAATTTGTGGGCTGCAGCTAGTGCAGTGTTTAGAAGAAAATTTGTGCTTTTAAATACTTCCTTTTTATGAAAAAAGAAAAGTCTAAAAATCAATGACCCAACGTTTCACTCCATAAGGCTTGTAGAAGGAAAGCAAAGTAAACTGAAAATAGAGGAGGTGGGCACCTCCAGCATGACTTCCACTGCTCCGCTCCTTGGGCCCCCTGGTGCCCCTCAGTGCCAGGGTCCCAGACCTGGCAGATCCTCCCTCTAGGCAGAGGGCACGTGGTGCTTTGACAGCCTCTGTCTGTGTGCAGGCCCGAAGCAGCTAATGGTTAGAGGTGGGAGGTCTGGGTGTGCTGCGGTAGTTCATTTAAAGCCCCAGTCCCACAGGCTGGTGCTTTCTACCAATATGAATCTTCTCATCCGGGACCATTTTCACTCTGAAAAGAGGAGTAAGATCGAGGAAGCACCCACAGCAGGCCCTGAACTCTCCTAGCCTGGCCCTTCTGCACCACTTGCTCTTGCTGCTGTCAAACACTTAGATGATACAGACAAACTTTATTAAACACTTCATGAAGTGGCCAGTCTCTTTTCAGAGAACTGCAAAACGGGGCAGAAAGCATGAAGCTTTTATAGGATAAAGAATAAAGAACAACAGAGAGACAAATAGAAAATATCTAACCGGTTGGGGTCACACAGTTTACCCACCAATATCTCCTTTCTGTACCAGCTGATCTACTGACATGAGGGCCCTAAAGACCAGTGGTAGGTCACAGTTTCACGTTCAGTGGACATCCTGCCCCGGAAAACAGGACCTCCACTCCAGCACAGCCTAAGTTTGTGGGAAAGGAAGGACAAGTGGGACTCTGGGAGTGATGGTGACAGGAGCTGGTCCTACTTTAACCCTTCGTTCCTGGGCCTGTGTCTAACAGCCACTGGGGGCTGTGAGATAACAGAAAATGTGTATTAGTCTCTGTCTCCAGTCCTGGCACAGAGGTCCCAAAACCCTTGTAATTTCCCAAGTGATAAGTGCACTAAGAGCATCTCTTGTTTTAATGCTTGTCTTTGACCCCGTCCCTGACACAGAGCTCCTGAAACTCTCGTAAATTCCTAGGTGATAAGAGCACTAAGCGTATCTGTTGTTCTAATGAGGTGACTCTGATTGGCCTCCTGGAGGGTGGCTGGTCACCAGAAAGACCAAGCCATGATTAGAAGCTTGGAATTTTCAGCCCCACCCCAATTTCTCCAGAGAGGGGAGAGGGGCTAGAAATGGAATTAATAATTGATCATGCCTGTGTGAGGAAGCTCCTATAAAGTCCTAATAGTACTGGGTTCAGAGATCTTCTGGGTCAGTGAACCCATCCACATCGGGAGGGTGACTCACCCCAACTCCACAGGGACAGAAGCCCCTGAGCTCGGGACCCTCCCAGGCCTCACCGTATGTATCTCTTCATCCGGCTGCTCCTCTGTATCCTTTATCATCTCCTTTAATAAACTAGTAGACGTAAATAAGTGTTTCCCTGAGTTCCGTGAGCCACTCTAGCAAATTAACTGAAACTGAGGAGGAGGCCGTGTGAACCTCTGATTTGTAGCCAAACCAGACAGCAGTTGTGGGTAACTCAGGGACCTACTACTTGTGACTGGCGTCCGATTAAGGTGGGAGCAGTCTCATGGGACCGAGCCCTCAGCCTGCGGGATCTGATGCCATTGCCAAGTAGATAGTGTTAGAGTTGAGTTAAAGTACAGGACACCAGCTGGTGCTGTGCAGAACTGCTTGTTGTGAGGCAACAAACCCACACATTTGGTAACCAGAAGTGAAGGGTTCTGTGTGAGCGTGGCAGTGGTGTGAACATAAAAGAGTCACCCAGGAGGTGAGGGACTGGGTTTTCCCTACTCAGGAGGGAAAGAACTGAGCTTTTCTGGCTCAGGGATGGAGGACAACTTGGGGGGCACAGCTCCAATGTATGTGCCACAACTTGGACAACAGCACTTGAACTCTGAAGAGTGTCATTCCTAAACTGGTGGCTTAGCTGAGTCTTGAAGAGGCCAGCTGAAAATTCTACTAGAATGGCAGCTGGTAGGTCATACGGCATACGGGAGGACCAGTGGATTCCTTGATCATACACCCATTTTCACACAGCCTTCACCAAAAATGGGTACACTGACCTGGTTTAAAGACCTAAATGTAAGACAAGATACGATAAAACTCCTAGAGGAAAACAAAGGCAGAGCACTCTTTGACATAAATTGCAGCAATATTTTGGGGGGATCTGTCTCCTAAAGTAAAGGAAATAAAAGCAAAAATAAACAAATGGGACCTAATTAGACTTAAAAGTTTTTGCACAGCAAAGGAAACTATGGACAAACAAAAAGACAACATACTGAATGGGAGACAGTATTTGCAAATGATATGACCAAAAAGGGATTAATATCCAACATATATAAAAAGGTCATACAACTCAACATCAAAAAACAAACACCTCGATTAAAAAATGGGCAGAAGAACTTGTGAAATAAAATTTATATTCTATGGCAAGACAAGAAATATTTAAACATAAATTTTTTTCTGCCCTTTAACCTCTTCTCTCCCCACACTGTGCATTGTGTATCTGCATTATGCATCAACCACACCTCCCCCACTGGCAATAATACTTCCTCAACCATAAAAAGCAACATTCTCCTAGCATCAACAAGACAACTCCTTAAAAGGTAACATTCCTTCTTGATCCTGTGAGGGTACACATGACCCACCATAATGACGCTTAGATCTGGATTATGTAAACTGTCAATAATATGTCATTTGATGTACAGCCCTCTGTCTCAAGAGACTCATATAACTCTGCCTTGATTTCTAACCAGTGGAATATTTCTAAGAACTTTCTGAGATGCTCTTCCCCGGTTATAACCCTCAGATTTGGCTCAAATAAAATTTTCCATTTATTTCTTAGATTGACTGATTAATTTTTCATCGACAAACTAAATAGACATTTTTCCAAAGAGGAGATGCAGATGGCCAACAGGCACACAAAAAGATACTCCACGTCGCTAATCATCAGGAAAATGCAAATCAAAACCACCATGAGATATCACCTCACACCTGTCAGAATGGCTATGATCAAAAAGAACACAAATAACAATGTTGGTTGGTGAGGATGTAGAGAAAAGTGAACACTTGTACACTGTTTGTGGGAATGTAAATTGATGCAGCCACTGTGGAAAACAGTATGGAAGTTTCTCAAAAAATTAAAAACAGAATTATCATATGACTGAGCATTTCCACTCCTGGGTATATATCTGAAACAAACAAACAAACAAATACAGTAATTCAAAAAGATACATGCACCCCAATGTTCACAGCAGCATTATTTATAATTGCTAAGATACGGAAGCAATCTAAGTGTCCATCAACAGATGAACGGATAAAGAAGATGTGGTACATATACACATATATACATATACACGTTTATATACATACAACGGAATACTACTCAGCCATAAGAAAGAACAAAATTTTGCCATTTGCAGCAACCTGGATGGACTTAGAGGGCATTATGCTAAGTGAAATAAGTCAGACAAAGACAAATACTATTGATATATGGTATCACTTATATGTGGAATCTAAAAAAATACAACCAACTAGTGAATATAAGCAAAAAGAAGCAGACTCACAGATAGAGAACAAACTAGTGGTTACCAGTTGAGGCGGAGGGCAACATGGGGAGGTACAGAATACTGGGTATAAGATGGGTTACAAGGATGTACTGTACAACATGGGGAATATAGCTAATATTTTGTAATAACTGTAAATGGAGTGTAACCTTTAAAATTGTATAAAATTTTGGGGGGACTTCCCTGGTGGTGCAGTGGTTAAGAATCCACCTGCCAATGCAGGGGACACGGGTTCAAGCCCTGCTACGGGAAGATTCCACATGCCGTGGAGCAACTAAGCCCATGCGCCACAACTACTGAGCCTGCACTCTGGAGCCCGCAAGCCACAGCTACTGAGCCCAAGTGCCACAACTACTAAAGCCCACGCGCCTAGAGCCCATGCTCCGCAACAAGAGAAGCCACTGCAATGAGAAGCCCACACACCGCAACGAAGAGCAGCCCCCACTCGACGCAACTAGAGAAAGGCCGCGTGCAGCAACGAAGACCCAACGCAGCCAAAAATAAATTTAATTAATTTTAAAAAAACTTAAAATAAAATAAAATTGTATAAATTTTTTAAAATAAATTTAAAAAATGGGTACATTGGTCTTAGGCAATGATTTGGAGGATCCCACATCCATAACTTAGGCATTCAGTAAGCTCTCAATTATGCAGCCAGAGTCACTGCACACAGCAAAGGCAAACCCACACCAAGGTTAGTTGTCAACTCCATTAAGAACAAATCACCACCTCTTCCAGGATGGAATGTGCCCATTGTAATCAACTTGCCACCAAGTGGCTGGCTGATCTCTTTAGAGATGTTACCACAGAGGCTTAGAGTCAGTCTCTGCTGCTGAACTTTCAGGTATTCAACAGCAACATTAGCTAGATCAGCTTTGGTGAGAAGGAGACCATACTGTTGAGTCTTTTATGTAACACTTCCATCTCTGCAGTCATGGTTTCTCAATTCATGAACCCACTGCACAAGCACTGTGGTGGAAAAACACAGAGCCTGGCTGACATTTGCTAGTACATCCAGTTGTTGAGTGCCTCTTCTGTAGGGGGTTGTTTCTGAGACACAAAAGTCTACAGCTGGTGCACAACCCCATGCACATGCCTCTTGCCCAGACTTCCTTGTCCACACTATCCCAATCTTAATCCTTTCAGGCCTCTTGCCAACCAACCAAGCCACTTGCCACTAGTCGGGAATCCTTGTAGGTCCTTATCTCAGACCAGCTGTCACTTCCTGTCAAGTGGATGACCAAATATAGTGCCGCAGACCTTTACTACTACCTTTACTACTGTTGTTCAAAGATGCTTTCCTTTCCAGCTAAAAACACTTAGGGATGAAGGTTGAAAACAGGTGAAAATAATTGTTTGTTTAATTACATAAAGAAGGCTGTTTGGGGAATCCCGTGGCAGTCCAGTGGTTAGGACGCCGAGCTTCCATTGCAGCGGACCGGGGGCACAGATTCGATCCCTGGTCAGGGAGCTAAGATCCCGCAAGCTGTGCAGCGTGGCCAAAAAAACAAAACAAAACCCCAAACAAACAGAAAAAGAAGGCTGTTTTTAGCATTAATATTTTTATGTTCTTTTTGTCTTCTCAAGGGACCCTCCCTCAAGAGCGATACATTCTTTGGCAACAGTTGGGGTAATTTTTAAAGAAAAGTGAAGTTCTTAAAAATTTAGTTACTCCTCCTCCTACTTCTACTATAATCTCATGTTAGAAATCCTAACATTGGCCAAAGTACATCATTTCTAATCCCATAGTTCACCCTTGGCAGAAAGAAGCCATAAGGCTTTATGGTGTCTTCATTTATCACCAGAAAATGATAACCATTTTGTCTGGTATGCATTAGTGAAGTGTGGGATGAGTGAGGAGTATACTTTTCTTATGTAAACCTAGAGAAGAGTTGTTGTGAATACAGATTTGCTTTCAGATAATAAACTTTAGGAAAGAGAATATGGAAATTTATTAACTCCAAACCATACCTACATGTATTTCCATGTACCTCCAGGAATTCCTGTTTGAAAATCATTGCCCTGGTCTAATTTTACATGCATGTGCTAATTTATAGACAAACATAGTCAGGATTTTTTACCTCAATATCTGCCCCACCTCTTATCCTAAAACTCAGAATGGCTTCATCTGTTTGCTTTCTGCTTCGATTATGATTCATATTTGTCCTCCAGTTTCATGTACTGTTGTGGGTTGAATTGTGGTCCCCCAAAATATATGTCTATGTTCAAACCCCTGAAACCTGTGAATATTACTTTATTTGGAAAAAAGGTCTTTGCAGATACAAGTTAGGGTCTTGGGGTGAAATCACCCTGGACTACCCAGGTGGGCCCTAAATCCAAATGCCCTGATAAGAGACAGAAGAGGAGAAGACAAACACAGAAGAGAAGAGGCAGAAGATAGTCACATGGAGATAGAGGCAGAGATTGGAATGATGCAGCCAAAAGGAATGCTGACAGCCACCAGAAGTTGGAAAGGTGAGGAAGGATTCTCCTGTAGAGGCTCCAAAAGGAATGTGGCCCTGCCGACATCTTGATTTAAGACTTCTGGCCTGCAGAACTGAGAGACAATAAATTTCTGTTGTTTTAAGCCATGCAGTTTCTGGTAATTTGTTACATCAGTCCTAGAAAATGAAAATGCATATCTTTGGCTTCCTATGTCCGTATTCTGCCTATAATGGGCTCTACCCTATGGCATAGGCCCTTGTGTATGGTGTCATCGCAAAATTCATACAAGGTTTGTCATCAGAGCCCTACAGATTTCTTTTTGTCTACCTTTTTATTGTGAAAGTTTTTGCATAATTTTAGATGTATTTGTTTTGTAATCCTGGTCCTGCCCTTAAAAGCTGGGTAACCATGGATGAGTTAGATAACCTTAGCACCTTAATTTCTACACTATTTAATCTAGCAACCAACAAATGTTAGTTTTCCTTCCTGTAAATCTAATCTAAAAGCTGCAGCTTTTAAAAGGGATCTTCACTGATAAAATGGTTATACCCAATATTACTTGTTCGTTTGTTTTAGGTTTATTCCTTTTCTAGTGTTTTTCCAATTTTTGCAGTGATTTGAAGAGACATGCCATTATAATTCTATCAAACCAAAACCTAAGCCTGTCAAATGCCTCGACGTTAAGAAATCAAAACCTAAGGACAACCAATCACAAACAGCCAACAAGCTTTCCCAAATAAGGGAAACTACAAATAAGGCAACTGCTTAAACTACCAGCAATCAAATAATTTCCTTGCTTTGCTTCTGTCTTCTCTGTAAAAGTCTTACCCCCCAGCTCCTGCCAGTGGAGTACTTCTAACCACCTGTGGTTTGGTGCTGCCCAATTCAAATCACTTTTTGCTCAAACTCTTAAAAATTTTAATATGCCTTAGTTTACCTTTTAACATTACTACAGAATAGCCAGCCCTAACTAATGCTTAAAGACACTGGAGATTAATTCTCAGGGGTCACTCAGCTCTTTAAAATCAGATACAGGTGTACTTCATGCTTCTGGAATATCCTTCCCAACCATATGCCAGGAGAACTACTATTCATGCTTCAAAGCTGGGCTCCAACATCCTCTTCTCTCTAGGTTTTTCCAGATCCCCCAGGCATCTGTTCCTTTTTATGGGCACAGCTGAACATGCCTTCCTCTGTCACAGCCATGTTGTTGTCTGGAACTGGGATTTCCAATACTTGTGTCTTTCTCCCCTTTGGTCTGACAGCTACTCAGGGCAAGACTGTGTCAGAATCAGTTTAGCTCCCCTGATTTGCTAGCTATATATTTATGTCTCCCAACTTTTTCTCCGTAATGTAAAGCTCATGCATTCCTTCAGTCACACACATGTATTATTGCCATGCTTGATGATGCAAGGGAGGAGCTCAATCTGATAATGCCAGTGCAGTGTGATCAGTGTTCTGACAGGGGCATGATGTGTGCTGCGGGGGCACAGCAAGAGGGGGCTGACTCTGTCAGGGACTGGGTGGTAGTGATGGAGGTGTGGGAAGGGCTCTCAGGAAGGCTTAGGACATGATTTTAAAAACTGAGTCTTGGAAGAGGAGCAGGAATTTGTCAGGAAAACAGAGTGAAGAAGGGATTTCTCAACAGAATAGCAGGTATAATAAACCACTTTTCACATCCCTGGATCTGACATCCTGATCGTACCTCCACATCTTGATTCAGGTGACTCTCTCCGTTGGGAATGGCCACACACTCCTGTTTTGGGGGGAAATTCCTTGCCAAGGATCAGGGAATCTCCTTTGCCTTATGAGGCCCTAAATTAATAGTTCTTTTACATGTATAATCTAATTCAGGGGTCTGCAATCTACAGCCCGTGGGCAAATCTGGCCTGCTGTCTGTTTTAATAAATAAAGTTTTATTGGCCATGCTCACTCATTTACATATTGTCTATGATTGTTTTTGTGTTATAACAGCAGAGTTGAGGAGTCGTGACAGAAACCATATGGCCCCCCAAATCTAAAATATTTATCAGTATTATCTATCCCTTTAGAGAAGAAATTTGCTGACCTCTGATCTAATTTAATGCTGAGGGGGAAAATCATTATTATCCCTGTTTTACAGAGGAGGAATTTCAGGCACCAAAAGGTCACACAGCTTGTTAGCGGTGCAGCCAAGATATAATGAAATATAGGAGATATACATAGATATATAGATATGTATGGAGAAGTATATCTGAGCAGAGCAAGGGATGGATTATGATAGACATAGAGGTGCATATCCAGATTCTTCTGCAAGGAAGGTCTTACTGCTCAGCTGTGGGGAGTACAACTAGAAGACAATTTCTAGCTGTCAGCTACTTAAAGGTGGGCCTCAGCTACAGAGAGCTGCCTCACCCAAGGTCATGCCCTTTGCAGGGAAGCCTGCATCTGGTGAATGAGCAAGGTTGGGGTCAGGGTATGAAGACCCAATACAGGACACTTGGAAGAGAAAAACACTCACCCCAGAGCTCCTCACCAGGTTGACATTTTTGGGCCTATAATGTATTTAAACTTCCTTTGCCTAATCCTGCTTCTCCCCCTTCCTTTCATGGGTATTGATCTTTAAGAAACACCTGAAACTTCAACTCTATCTCAGAATCCGTCTCCAGAGATCCCAATCACAATTGTATTGTGGTCAGAGAACAAACTCTGCATGATTTTAATTGTTTTAAGTGTATCAAGACTGGTGGTGTGGCCCAGCATTTTTCTATCTTGGTGTACATACCCTGTGCACTTGAAAACACTGTATATTTTACAGTTGTAGAGCTAATGTTCTAGAAATATCAAGGTTTTTCACAGTGCTCTTCAGGTAGTCTATATCTTCACTAATTTTTTCTGTCTAGTTTGTTCTATCAATTGCCTAGAGGGGGATGTGAAAATCTTCAATTACGATTGTGGAATATTGATATATCTGTTTAATTCTTTCAATTTCTGCTACATATACAGGCATACCTCATTTTATTGCGCTTTGCAGAAAAAAATGTCTTTTAAAAATTGAAGGTTTGTGGCAACCTTGCATTGAGCTAGTCTCTCAGTGCCAGTTTTCTAACAGCATTTGCTCATTTTGGGTCTCTGTGTCACATTTTGGTAATTCTCACAATATTTCAAACTTTGTCATTATTATTACATTTGTTGTGGTGATATGTAATCAGTGATCTTCGATGTTATCACTGTAATTTTTTGGGGGTGCCACGAACGTTGTTGTCTTATTTTCGGAAACTGCCGCAGCCATCCCAACCTTCAGCAGCCATCACCCTGATTAGTCAGCAGCCGTCAACATCGAGGCAAGACCCTCCACCAGCAAAAAGATTACAGCTCACTGAAGGACCAGATGATGGTTAGCATTTTTTAGTAATAAAGTATTTTTTAAATGAAGGTATGTACATTTTTTTAGACATAATGCTGTTGCACACCACAGGCTACAGTATGGTGTAAATATGATTTATATATGCACTGGGAAACTACAAAGTTCATGTGACTTGTTTTATTGGGATACTCACTTTATTGTGGTGGTCTGGAACCGAATCTGCAATAACTCTGAAGTATGCCTGTACTTTGGAACTCTTTTAGGTGCATAGACATTTATGTATGTTATGTATTCCTGATGAATTGATCCTTTTATCTTTTTTAATTGGCCCTCTTTATGTCTGATAACACTCTATCAAGAAGTCTGTTCTGATTAAAAAATGGGCAGAAGACCTGAATAGGCAGAAGATATTTTTCCAAAGAAGACATACAGATGGGCAACACACACATGAAAAGATGCTCAACATCGCTAATCAGAGAAATGCAAATCAAAACCACAATGAGATTTCACCTCACACCTGTCAGAACGGCTATCATCAAAAATACCACAAATAACAAATATTGGAGAGGATGTGGAGAAAAGGCAACCCTAGTGCACTGTTTGTGGGAATGTAAATTGGTGCAGCCACTGTGGAAAACAGTATGGAAGTTCCTCAAAAAACTAAAAATAGAGCTACCATATAACCCAGCAATTCCACTCCTGGGTATATATCTGAAGAAAACAGAAACACTAATTTGAAAAGATACACGCACCCCAATGTTCACAGCAGCATTATTTACAATAGCCAAGATATGGAAGCAACCTAAGTATCCATCAACAGATAAATGAATAAAGAAGATGTGGTACATATGTACATGGAATACTCCTCAGCCATAAAAAAAGAATGAAATTTTGCCACTTGCAACAACATGGATGGACTTGGAAGGTATCATGCTTAGTGAATTAAGTCAGAGACAGAAAGACAAATACCGTATGTTATCATTTACATATAGAATTTAAACAATAAAACTAATAAATATAAAAAAAAAGAAACAGATTCACAGATACAGAAAACAAACCACTGGTTACCCATGGGGAGGGGGAAGGAGGAAGGGGGAAGGGGAAAGATAGGGGTAGGAGATTAAGAGGTACAAACTACTATGTATAAAATAAATAAGCTACAAGGATATATTGTACAGTACAGGGAATATAGCCAATATTTTATAATAACTATAAATGGAGTATAATCTTTAAAAATTCTGAATCACTATGCTGTACACGTAATATTTATGTAATATTGTAAATCAACTATACCTGTACTTTATTTTTTATTTTATTTATTTTTTTGCGGTACGCGGGCCTCTCACTGTTGTGGCCTCTCCCGTTGCGGAGCACAGGCTCCAGACACGCAGGCTCAGCGGCCATGGCTCACGGGCCCAGCCGCTCCGTGGCATGTGGGATCTTCCCGGACCGGGGCACGAACCCGTGTCCCCTGCATCAGCAGGCGGACTCTCAACCACTGTGCCACCAGGGAAGCCCTATTTTTTTAAATTAATTTTATTTATTTATTTTTTTGGCTGTGCCATGCAGCTTATGGGATTTTAGTTCCCCGACCAGGGATCGAACCTGGGCCCTCGGCCATGAGAGCTGGGAATCCTAACCATTGGACCGTCAGGGAATTCCCTATACCTCAATTTTAAAAAGTTAAAAAGCTAAAAAAAAAAAAGAAGAGAGAGAAGTCTATTTTGTCTGCTATTAATATAGCCATTCCAGCCTTTGTATGCTTACTATTTGTATGATATATCATTTTCAATCCATTTAATTTTAACTTACCTGTGACTTTTTAAAGTTTGGATCTTGTAGAGAACATAAAACTGGGTCTTGCTTTTTTTTCTCCATTATGTAAAGCTCTGCCTTTTAATTGGAGCTTTTAGTCCATTAACTTTTTTTTTTTAATTTTTATTGGGGTATAATTGATTTACAATGTTGTGTTAGTTTTAGAGGTACAGCAAAATGAATCTGTTATATATATACACATATCCACTCTTTTTTAGTCTTTTCCCATATAGGCAATTACAGTGTAAGTTCCCTGTGCTATACAGTAGGTCCTTATTAGTTATCTATTTTATATATGGTAGTGTGTATGTGTCAATCCCAATCTTCCAATTTATAGTCCATTAACTTTTTTTTTTTTTTTTCCGGTACGCGGGCCTCTCACTGTTGTGGCCTCTCCCATTGCAGAGCACAGGCTCTGGACGCGCAGGCTCAGTGGCTATGACTCACGGCCCTAGCCGCTCCGCGGCATGTGGGATCTTCCCGGACCGGGGCACGAACCCATGTCCCCTGCATCGGCAGGCGGACTCTCAACCACTGCGCCACCATGGAAGCCCTCCATTAACTTTTAATGTAATTATTGCTATGGTTGGATTTAGATCCACCATATTATTTGTATTGTTTTTCCCCTTTGATTTTTTTCCTCTGTACCTCCTTTCCTGCTTCCATTAGGAATTTTAAATACTTATTAGAGGTTCATTTAAGTTTATCTGTTGTGTTTCTGGCTATACTTCTTTGCTTTACTCTTTAATGGTTTCTCTAGATATTGCTCTATACAACCTTGACTTTCATTCTACTTTCAATTGCTATTATTTATAGCACATAAAATTTAGAAACTCTCTACAATATAGGTCCACTCGCCTTTCTTTATGCTAGAGTTGTTATATGTACTGAATCTAAATACCTTACACTCCACATAAGGCAATGTTATAAGTTTTGTTTTAAACAATCCTAAGTATTTTCAAGAAATTAACAAGTTAGAATAGTCTTTTATATTTACCTATGTATTTACCATTTCTGTTACTCTTTAATGCTTCCTGAAGAGCTGAGTTTCCATCTGGTATTATTTCCCTTCAACCCAAAGAACTTTATGGTCATTGGGAACAAATTCTCTTAATTCATTTATCTAAAATGTCGTTATTTCACCTCCATTCTTTTTTCTTTTTTATCAAAATTCATTTTTGTTAATAGAAAATAAACACTTATTCCAGTTGTTATACTTGAAGTTGCTAAAAAAAAAAAGAATTTAAAATCACCACTTAATAATCCTGCTTTAACTAAGACAATGAAACTGTGGCTTAAAAAAAAAACTAGCACCATTTGCTCCACCTCCATTCTTAAAGGATAGTTTTGCTGGATATAGAATTTGAGGTTGAGGTTGAAGGTTTTTTTGTTTTTTTTCTACAGCATTTTTAAGGATACCAATCCACTGTCTTCTGGCCTCCACAGTTTTTGATAAGTCACCAATCATTAAGATTGTTTTTATCAAATATGTGTCATTTTTTCCCCTGGATTTCAAGATTTTCTTTCTTTCTTTTTTTAAAGATATTGATTTGGAATATGCTCTTCTTTTTTTAAAAATATTTACTTATATATTTATTTTGGCTGTGCTGGGTCTTAGTTGCAGCATGCAGGCTTCTTAGTTGTGGCATGTGGGCTTCTTAGTTGCGGCATGCAGACTTTTAGTTGCGGCATGCATGCAGGATCTAGTTCCCTGACCAGGGATCAAATCTGGGCCCCCTGCATTGGGAGCGTGGAGTCTTGGGACCACCAGGGAAGTCCCAAGATTTTATTTCTATCTTTAAGTTATAGAGCTTGTCTAGGAAGTACCTAATCATGGCTTTCTTAATTTTCATCCTGCTTGGAGTTTGCTGAGATTTTCAAATCAGTACATTTATGTCAATTACCAAACTTGGGGAAATATCAGCCATTATATCTTCAAATATTTTGTATGTCCCATTCTCTCCTAACTCTCCTTTTGGGATTTCATCTACATATATGCAAGACATGGTTTTTTGTCCCCCAAGTCACAGGTTAATGTCTTTTCATCATTTTTCTCTCACTTGTTTGATCATTTCTACTGATCTATTTCAAGTCAATGACTCTTTCCCCTGTAATTTACATTTGGCAAACTTATCCTGTGAATTTTAAATTTCAGACATTGTATTTTTCAGTTTGAGAATTCTCTTTTGGTTTTTCTTTGTAGTTTCAATTTCTTCTCTGAGTTAAAAATCTTTACATTCATTTTGAGCATATTTTATTTCATTAAGCGTAGTTATAATAGCTACATTAATATCCTCATCAGCTTATTCCAATTTCTGGGTTGGTTGTCTGTTCTTGAAATGAGGTCACATTTTCCTAATTCTTTGAATGTCAAGTAAGTTTGTCTTGTATCCTGGATACCATGAATGCTAAGTTGTGGCAATTCTGGATTCCATTATATTTCTTGGAGGAGTGTTAATGTTTTTGTTCTATCAAGTAATTAACATCATTGAACTCAGACTTTAAATTCTGTCCCTGAGGAAGCAGCACAAATGAAAGCTCAGTTCAAAAGACAAAGGGTTAGGAGTTGTGCCATACCTGCATGATTCAGGGGTCAGCCAGAGACTTGTGCAGACTTTATTCACATAATTTGGGTTCCCCCCCTTTGAGTCTCTCTTTTCTGGGATTCTCCCCTCATTTTCCAGTAGCTGTGATTGCTATGAACTCAGTCTTGTGGTTTTTCATGTTAAAAAAACCTGCATGTTTTCTCTCAAATTATCTCCGTCTACCACACCAACTTCTATCTTATGAGGGTGTCATACTTTATTTAATCAATTAATTGGCAACTTATGTTTTATCCAACTTCTCTGTGTTCTGTGATAATTATAGTACACCCTGATTGTGTTTCATAGAATAGATTCCTGGAAGTAGGAGTGCAAAATATTTTCAGGTTTTGATGTATACTGTCAGATTTACATTTAAATAGGTTGTGCAAACTTGACTACCAAAAGCAGTGTATGAGCTTTCTACCTCTCCTGCAAATCTGATTATTTTTCAAATCTTGATTTAATAGAAAAATTTCTTACTTTTTCCTCTTCTGTATGTCAGAGGAGTTCAGCATCTTTCTCTCTCTTCCCACTCCCTCAGATTCTAAAAAAGGTATGCCTGGAACACTCTTCCATCATATATACATGACTTGTTTTCATATTCGTCAAGATTGTGTCAACACTAAGTAAACTTGAGCTTGTATCACCACTACCACCATATTTAAAACTGCATTCTCTTACAATTGCATTTCCTTTCCCTGTTTTGTTTTTTGCCATACCACTTGTCACCCTCTGTCATACTCTGTATTTTAATTACAGTTGACTCCTGAACAACACAGGTTGAACTGTGTGGGTCCAATTATACATGGATTTTTTTCAATAAATATATACAGTACTACATCATCCATGGTTGGTTGAATCCTTGGATATAGAACCACAGATTTGGAGGGCCGACTATGGGATGTAAGCATTTGCAGATCTTGGTATCTGTGGCTGGTCCTGGAACCAGTCCCCTGTGGATACCAAGGGACAACTATATTTAGATTTACTGCCTGTCTCCCACTCTAGAATTAAGCTCTCTGAGGACAAGATTTCTTTTCTTCTTGTTTTGTTGACTGCTATATCTCTAAGACTTAGAACAGTGCCCAGCATATAGTAGATGATCAATATTTCTTGAATAAAGAAATGTTTTAAAACTGTTAATAATTAATTTTATGGATATATGCCTCCTCCTCTTCTTTACATTGAAGAAATGTCTCAGGAACATTTAAAAAGATTTTTTAATTTTACTTAAACAATTATTCAGATGAGTGATTCTCAAAGTGTTGTCCCCAGACCAGTAGCATCAGCATCTTCTGGGAACTTATTTAAAATTCAAATTCTCAGGCCCCATCACAGACCTACTGAGTCAGAAATTTTGTGGGTGGGGCCCATTTCTAAAGTCCATGTTTTAACAAGCCCTCCAGGCCACTGTGATGCATGCCCAAGCTGGTGTATCATTGATTTAGACTCACATCTGTATGTCTATTTTCTTTCATTGTTTGCTTCTAATTTTTTTTTAAAAATATATTTATTTATTTATTTTTGGCTGTGTTGGGTCTTCGTTGCTGCACGCGGGCTTTCTCTAGTTGCGGCGAGCGGCGGCTACTCTTCGTTGCGGTGCATGGGCTTCTCATTGCGGTGGCTTCTCTTGTTGCAGAGCACAGGCTCTAGAAGCACGGGCCTCAGTAGTTGTGGTACGCGGGCTCAGTAGTTGTGGCTCGTGGGTTCTAGAGCGCAGGCTCAGTAGTTGTGGTGCACAGGCTTAATTGCTCCATGGCATGTGGGATCTTCCCGGCTCAGGGCTTGAACCTGTGCCCCTGCATTGGCAGGCAGATTCTTAACAACTGTGCCACCAGGGAAGCCCTGTTTGCTTCTAATTATTTTTAGACATCATTTCCTATTAATTGATACTAAATTTTAATTCATTTTTTACTGCACAGGATGACTTTCAGCATTCATTTTTACTGTTCAGGTATACCTATATTCTTGACTGTCCCAGGTGTGGCACTACCATGGGTTCTCCAAGAAGTGTAGGAAATTTCTAGCCATATGTGCAACTGTTTTATTCTTCTACAAAGTACAGATTTTCTACAGCTCTGGACAGTGATGATTCATTCGGTGCATAGTGCTAGATTTTCACCTGGTAATAAATTACTGATGGAAATGGCTTTCACATTTCATTTTCTTCCCTGACAGTAAATAAGTTACTTGGTAATGAGAGCATAATATCCGTGAGTTAATCTTTCAATATATGTATGTGCACATGTGCACACACACACGCACACGTTTCATTCTAAATATTCATGCTTTTAATTCTCCAAAATGAGTTCAAGAAGGCAGGCATTGGAATAGGAAATATTTGCAAAGATGGCATTTAATCACATATGGTTGAGGGTCCATAATTATGCTAGGCTAGTATCTAGGTGAAATATTTATTGAGAAGTATTGACCATGACTAGACAAGTCTTTCCTACCAACTTATATGTTTATTCTGAGGAATAAATCAGGTAATGCAGTGAATGTGTTCTGAAAAATGTAAAAGGTGACATACATATCAAATATTATTATTACCTTATATTACAAAACCATTTTTGTCCTTATGTTACTGTTTTTAGTGTAACAACTTAAATTTTAGAACAGTTCAGCTGTATTTTTTAATCTATGACTCACGAGTAAAAATAGGAAAATAGGTTTCCTGTGCAAACCCAAATTGATTAACAGTATCTTCTGGAATGCATGCTTAAGAATGATTCTGAGGCCAAGTCTAGATTCACTCAGAAAGAGTGCAGTGATACATTAACAAGGTCTGCTATTGGGCAAGAACAAGAAGTAGTGCCATTTGCTGCAATATATTTGAAATCCCAGATTGAGGTATTTGTGTATAAGCACTTTGAATATGAGATAAAATGGAGTGATTGTGCAGAAAATCACTTTCATTCAGCTGCAATCACAGTTCATCTTCAGTCTTTAAAAATGTGATAAATAAAAGAAACACAGTGCTGAGTTATAGTTGTAATTCATTATTTTAATGAAAGAACATGTTTGATAGGAAAAACCTTTGTGAATTCAATATCAAATTTAATACCATATCCTCATTCATGAATAAGCATAGAAACTCTTACTTTGTCAAATAACATCATGGAGTGGGTTCAGTGAAATTTTTCATTAGTACTGATTTATACATATTAAAAGGATTTTAATTGTGAAAATAATATATGTACATGATTTAAAAATGTAAAGAGTATACAATAAAAAGGAGGTCTCCGTCCCATCCCAGACCCCATTCCTGTAGTCCTGTGCCCAATGGCAACCGCTAAGTTTCTTTTGTATTTTTTCAAACCAATTTACTCACATATAAATATACATATATATACACAAATACATACATACATACACACAGACAGACAGGAAAACACACACACCCTTTTGTACACAAGTGGGAATAAACTATATACACAGTTGAGCAACCTTTTTTCACTCAACAATATATCTTGGATAGCATTCCCTACCAGCACCTGTGTGTTCTCAGCTGATTTCTTTCATTTTCTCTTAATTTTGTGTTAACATTTTTTTTTACATAGATAATAACCCTTCTATAAAGTTTTCTGCTGATGCAGGTACTAGCAAAGACATTAAGAAAGAGCTGCATGATAGCGTCAAAGATGAAACTCATATCAATGGTCACACACATTTATACATGGCAATAAACAGATACGCAAATTCAATTCTCACATGTGGTGCTTAAGTACACAACCCTCGAGCAACTCAGGAATTGTCAGAAAATGTAATTTGTTTCTCTAGTGCTCTGATTATTCAATTATTAACAATTTTAAAAGCTTTATATTCAATCTGAATATATAGATCATTTAAAATATTTTTAAAACAATATTTTATATAAAAGGTTTAAACTCTCCATCCATTCCTTCCATGTGGTGATTCATTTTCAAATTCTCTCATGGGTAACGAGGTGTAACTTCTTGTTAAAAGCTTTCTAACATTCTTTAAAGTTAGAATACTTCTAAGGTTAAATAAAACCTTTAGTTCAGATTTCCCACACTAATTTCACGCATGAGATTTCTCTTCTGAATGAGTTTTCATATGTTTAGTAAGGGATGCATTTTGTTTGAAGGCTTTTCCACATTCATTACATTCATAAGGTTTCTCTCCAGTGTGGGATCTCTGATGTATAACAAGTTGTGACTTTGCATTGAACGCTTTTCCACATTCATTACATTCATAGGGTTTCTCCCCAGTATGAGTTCTCTGATGTACAATGAGGTGTGACTTTTGGGTAAAGGCTTTCCCACATTCATTACACCCATAGGGCTTCTCCCCAGTGTGAACTCTCTGATGTTGAGTAAGACCTTCAATTTGCTTGAAAGCCTTCCCGCATTGATTGCATTCAAAAGGACTTTCACCGGTATGAGTTCTCATATGGTAAGTAAGAGATGAGCTATGTCCAAAGGCTTTTCCACATTCATTACATTTATAGGGTTTCTCTTTAGTATGAGTTCTTTGATGTATAATGAGGTGTGACTTCTTGCTGAAAGCTTTCCCACATTCACTACATTGAAAGGGTTTCTCACCTGTATGAATTCTCATATGTTTAGTAAGGGATGAGCTATACTTAAAGGCTTTTCCACATTCATTACATTCGTATGGTATTTCACCTGTATGAGTTCTCACATGTTCTGTAAGAGATGAGTTATACCTAAAGGACTTTCCACATTCCTTACATTCATAGGGCTTCTCGCCTGTATGAGATCTCACATGTTGAATAAGGTTTGAGCTATGTCTGAAGGTTTTCCCACATTCAGTACATTCATAGGGCTTTTCACCAGTATGAACTCTCAGATGGTCAGTGAGGGCATGTTTATGACCATGGGCTTTGCCACACTGAATACACTCATATGGTTTTTCTCCAGTGTGAGTTCTCTGGTGTACAACAAGGTGTGATTTTTGGCTAAAGGCTATCCCACATTCATTACATTCATATGGTTTCTCACCTGTATGAATTCTCTGATGGTCAACGAGTCCTTGTTTGTGGCTGAGAACCTTCCCACATTCATTACATTCATATGGTTTCACTTTATTCTGAGTTTTGTCACACTTAGTAGGAGATGAGCTATGGCTGGATGATTCCTTATGTTTTTCTCCAGTTTGAATTTTGTCCCGTTCAGTATGTTTCTTGCCAGTTTGAGTTTTGTCAGGCCTATTAGATGAGCTATGGTTGGGTAATTTCTCACATTTTTTTCCAGTTTGATTTTTGTCTTTCTTTGTATCAGATAAGCTATGGCTGAATGATTTCGTATGCTCTTTAGCTACATCAGGTTTCTTTTCTACATAATTTCTTACATGACCAGGTAAGTCTAAATTCTTTCCATGTGAATCAAATTTAAGAAGCTTTTTCTTTGAAGGAACATATTTTGTACTCACATTTTTTTTCCCCAATGAACTACATTCATGGCCCTTTTTCTTAGTCAGAGTTGTTTTCTTGAAAGCAACTTCCCCAAGGAGTTTGTTTTGAGATTCCTGGTGGTTCTCTAGCTGGTCATCATCTTGCTGGACTTCTTCTAAAGTGGAATTCAATGAGACATTCTTGTGAATCTTTGCACTCTCATATTTTGGAATACAACTTATAAAGAAATGCCTTGTTGTGGGGCTGAATCTTTACTCAAGCCTAGTATCCTAAAGTGAATGAAATATCAAGTGCAAATGTCCCTGTCTTTTTGGACTGGAGAGGCAAAGTGCTGTAGTAAAAACAGGAAAAGAAAATTGACAATAGTGATTAGAAAAGACTTTGGCTGTTTATAAATATGACCTTGCAACCTGGGATAAAAGATGGAATAAACACAAGGAGCAGTGAATAAAAAACAGATGAAGTTAAAAGCTTGTAATTGTTGTTGACACTTTTTGAAGTCTCTCCTCAGCCCAAGCTGCCCAGATTTAATAACTGCCAATCCACCAATAGTATTTGGCTCTTACAGCCCATCTATATTCATCCAACTCTCCATAGTCACGGTTGGAGACAGCTGGCTCAAGCCAAGATGTCCAATAAGAGTACGTCTCCTAAAAACTTAGACCCAAGTTAGTCTCCACTGGGTGCTAAATTTAAAAATGATATAAGACAAGCACTACAAAGCCACATTTTCCCTATGTAAACAGAATGTTCATCAGTACAAAGAATAAAGCATACATCCACAGAAAAGCAGAGATGTAAGATCATGTGTCCTCAAAGAGACCATTTGCATAATCCCAGTTCCTAATGGCTTCCCAGTACTGGTTCTAGTCCCCAGCTGAAGTATCACCCCTTAGGTTACAAGAAGCCTTATAATAAATTCCTCCATTTACTTAGGATAGCTCAAGTAAAATTCTGTTATTGCTCCCCAGAGAGCCAAAATAAGAGAAAATAAGGTAAGTCCATCAAAGAGTACTGAACAGCATATAGATGACTGAGGGATTAAGCAGGAAAGGATGTTCCACTGCTACCACCCATGATTAATATAATAATGCAATTCCTGTAGTAAGAATCATCCCACAGTTTCTATGAGTTACCTGATGTTTTTACCATATTTTAAAGTTTGATATTGGCAAATAAACTTTACACCATTTGGATTTACAGTGTACACACACACTTGTTTTCCAATAGTTTGCTATGGAGCACACCTTCCTGTCAGGTCACTCTAATTGCCAATTATAAATTTTAAGCTAATTCCTAACTCTAAGTGATTGCTCACATTCTTTCCTCCATACATTATACAATTATACATTTTGAGATATCTTCTCAATCTATGCTTCCCTTCTCTGAGACCACCACCCACATTGACAGATGTAGGCAGCCATGTTTGTAGTATATGATCTAACTTCTCCTTGAAAACAATTGATCAGACAGTGGTAAACACCAGGCTCCAGCTATTCAACAATTCTCCTAAGAACTTAGAATTGAAACTTGAAGACTTCTGTTAGCTACATATGGATGTTACATATGTAAAAACCAAACAATTTAGAAGCTAGGACTACCATTTTGGGGGTGGCCTTTTTCAGCTATGGACATGGAAAAACAGAAAAAGCTTCAGGATAGGAATCAAAGAGACTCAAAGAGAGAAGCAGATATAAGAGTCCCCATGACCTCAGAAAGAAAGAGAGAAAAAGTGAATAGTTGTTTTACTAGTAAAAGAACATTACATGGATAAAGTGAAAACTGAGTTCAAACAGAAAAGAGTTATGGTGTTTGAATATACAGCCAGGAAATACTATTACTTTTATGGAGAACTTGTAAGAGATTAGTTCCCATGGAGTAGATCAATTTTTATAAGTATACATAAAGTAGTGTTATAGTAGCAAGAATTGGAGTTGCCAGCTGCTTTTTCATTTAGGAAATTTTAAGTGATGCAAGCATCCTGAGAAAAAGAGTATAACAAGAACTTTTTTTTTTTTTTTTGGCGGTACGCGGACCTCTCACTGTTGTGGCCTCTCCCGTTGCGGAGCACAGGCTCCGGACGCACAGGCTCAGCGGCCATGGCTCATGGGCCCAGCCGCTCCACGGAATGTGGGATCTTCCCGGACCGGGGCACGAACCCGTGTCCCCTGCATCGGCAGGCGGACTCTCAACCACTGCACCACCAGGGAAGCCCAACAAGAACTTTTATGTAGCATGACAAGGCTGCATCTTCCAATGTCCAAGGATGCTGGGGAGGATGGAGGCAAATCTCCTTCTGGGAAGAAAAGGATCAAACCTCAAACCTTTCCCCTTGAGGTGTAACATTATAAGAACCTCTTATTATGATGATTTGGGCTGGTCCCAACTGACATTGGCCAGTTGGAAAAGATATAAAGCACCACAAGAGAAATTTACCATGAGGGAGGGGAGGAGGCTCTGAACTAGTGAACTGGTATAATAATAGGGTAATACTAGGGGAGAGCTGGGTCTGGCAGAGCATGTAATTAAGGCTATAAGCTTGTCCTGAATCTGAGACAGTAACTAAGACATGAATTTTAAGCTAAAATGACTGTAACTTCAGAAACTGAAGCATGGAGCTCATTAGACCCAGCAAATCATTGGAGGTAATACAACAGTCCTTCCTTGAAGAAACTTCAAGAATGATAGAAGAACCTGAGCCAAGAATAGAGTCACTGTAGCAATGACAAAAATGTATTAAATGACTCAGAATTATTTTTTAGTTGTAACACCAAGTATCAGCGAGAAAAGTGAAGACAGCCAAAACTGGAGCCACTAATGCATGGATCAAAAATTCTATGAAGGACTTCTCTGGTGGCTCAGTGTTGAGAATCTGCCTGCCAATGCAGGGGACACGGGTTTGAGCCCTGGTCCGGGAAGATCCCACATGCCGTGGAACAACTAAGCCCGTGCACCACAACTACTGAGTCTGCGCTCTAGAGCCCATGAGCCACAACTACTGAGCCATCATGCCACAACTACTGAAGCCTGGGAGCCTAGAGCCTGTGCTCTGCAACAAGAGAAGTCACTGCAATGAGAAACCTGCACACAGCAATGAAGAGTAGCCCCTGCTCACCGCAACTAGAGAAAGCCTGCGCGCAGCAACGAAGACACAACGCAGCCAAAAATAAATAAATAGAATAAAATAAACAAAAACAAACAAACAAAGAAAACTCTATGAAGTCTCTTCATTTGTCATTTGAAGGACTGGTCCCTCTGGTCTTGGGAAATTCATAGAGTCTTGAAAAATTCAATGTTAGAAGAAACTTGAAAAGATATTGTGGACATTCTGCTAATTTGGGGACTGTAGTGATATATAATAACTGAATATTTTAATGTTTGGTGGCAACATCTAAGATGAATATTTTTAAGGGGGGGATTTAATAAGCTACCTAAGAATTGAAGCAATTTAGGTATGGGACAATATGAATATAATTTGGGTGATGTCAGTCAGAACTGAGGGGGGAAAAAGAATCAGGAACTGAGGAAAGAATAGTAAGAGGGAAGGCAGAGAGCAAGGATTCATGGGAACTCCATGGCAGACAGGCCTAAAATCTGACCCTGATAAAAACAAGGAAGGTGGAAGGAAGCTCTAATTTAGAAAGAAAGATAAAGCTTTCAATTTCTGACCATCTGAGAATAAGCTATCCTGTAAGGAGGTAAAATATAAGACAAAGGAATTGAAGATTTATCTGGACAAGATAAATTTATCTTGGAAGTCACCAGTATAGAATAAATAGCTTGTATTTACACAATAGATTATTCCTTTGAGGAAAACAGAATTAAAAAAAAGAATAGATAGTAGAAGACAAAACCTTAGGGACACTTCAAAGTGAGAAAGAAGAAAATCTGGTGAAAAAACTGGTAAAGGAACACTTAAACGATAAAATCAGATTCAAGTGGTACAATTCAAGCTAGGTGGGCAAGAATTTCAGGCTGATCAAAACTATTAAAATATGCACTGGAAGGTTACCACTGCTGACTTTAAAGTCAGAAATTGTTAGAGGCATGGATCCTATGGAATTTGACTGCAAGGGTTAGGGAGAAAATGGAAATAATGCTGGTGGTATAGACCACAGATCTAGAGCATTTCACAGTGAAAGGGGGGAAATGGAAAGTAATGAGGGGCAGGAGGATTACACCAAGAGATCTGGATAGAGGACAGATTTAAGAATGCCTGAATCTCTAAGGAGAGGAATTTGATACTATGGGGTCTAAGAGTGTGGGTGGATGAAGGGAGAAAAGCTGAGGATATTAGGAAAAGGGAGGATAATTTTAAAAAGCATTGCTTTAGAGAGGTAAGCAGGAATGGGATTACTTAAGAAAACAGCTAAAAGGGTTCACTGCTCTTTCTCAAAACTGAGCAACAGAGAGCATGGATGAGGAAAGATGGCTATGTGGAAGGGTCAGTTAGGCATCTGATGGTCTGGTATCCAAGGTTTAGAGCCCTGTTTTTCACCTTTTTTCCTACCACAACCCGAGTGGTATGGCAGACTGTATTATTGTTCCCTGTGGATTACACCTCCCAGCCCCACTGTATGGCCATTTGAATCCTCCCTGTGAAAGGAGTATACGTTCCTACCCAGTTGAACTCGGGAGTGGCCAGGTGATCTGCTCTGACTAATGAACCAATAAAATGTAAGCAGAAAGAGATATCTACCACATCCAATCAGTGATTTTAAGTCATCATATGGTTCCACTCCCTCTTCATTGCCTCTGTAATGAGACCAGAATTGGCCAAATAGGGACTGCTCTTTCAGTGTAGGTCACAAGATAATGTGGAAAAGGGCTACAGCTTGAGCAAGAAACAAATCTTTCTTTTTTTGTTTTTTTTGTTTGTTTGTTTGTTTGTTTTGCGGCACGCAGGCCTCTCACCGCTGTGGCCTCTCCTGCCGTGGAGCACAGGCTCCGGACGCGCAGGCTCAGTGGCCATGGCTCACGAGCCCAGCCGCTCTGCGGCATGTGGGATCTTCCCGGACCGGGGCACGAACCCGTGTCCCCTGCATCAGCAGGTGGACCCCCAACCACTGCGCCACCAGGGAAGCCCCAAATCTTTCTTTTTGTAGGCCACTAAGATTTTGGGGTCTTTCTTTAATGGGACGTAATTTAGACTAAGCTGACTGATACAAATGGTATAAGCAAATCCCCATAAGTCACACTGGCTCCCAACTACAGTGAATCTCCTATGAGAACCTCTCACGTGGACAGGTTCACAGAAGGAAGAGATATTAGAATCTCCAAGGTTGGAGAATCTTTGTAGTTTGAACTCTTTTTCCCCCAGCAGATTTTGATATTTTTCTACTGCTACTTCCTAGGATCTATAAGACGAATTTAAGAATAAATTATTCGAAGAATTCCAAACGCATGCATCTATTGTCAATTAATCTATGACAAAGGAGGCAAGAATATACAATGGAGAAAAGACAGTTCTCTTCAATCAGTGGTACTGGGAAAACTAGACAGCTACATGTAAAAGAATGAAATTAGAACATTCTCTAACACCATACACAAAAATAAACTCAAAATGGATTAAAGACCTAAATATAAGATCAGATACTATAAAACTCCTAGAGGAAAACACAGGCAGAACAATCTTTGACATAAACTGCAGCAATATCTTTTGGGACCTTCTCCTAGAGTAATGGAAATAAAAGCAAAAATAAACAAATGGGACCAAATTAAACTTAAAAGCTTTTGCACAGCACAGGAAACCATAAACAAAATGAAAAGACAATCTACAGAATGGGAGAAAATATTTGCAAACTATGCAACCAACAAGGGATTAATCTCCAAAATATAAAAACAGCTCATACAGCTCAATATCAAAAAAAAAAAAAAAGCAAAAAACAACCCAATCAAAAAATGGGCCGAAGATCTAAACAGACATTTCTCCAAAGAATACATACAGATGGCCAACAGGCACATGAAAAGATGCTCAACACTGCTAATTATTAGAGAAATGCAAATCAAAACCACAATGAGGTATCACCTCACACCAGTCAGAATGGCCATCAAAAAGTCTACAAATAATAAATGCTGGAGAGGATGTGGAGAAAAAGGAACCCTCGAATACTGTTAGTGGGAATGTAAATTGGTACAGCCACTATGGAAGACAGTATGGAGGTTTCTTAAAAAACTAAGAATAGAGCTACCCCATGATCCTGCAATCCCACTCCTGGGCATATATCTAGAGAAAAACATAATTTGAAAATATACATGCACCCCAATGTTCATTGCAGCACTATTTACAACAGCCAAGACATGGAAGCAACCTAAATGTCCATCAACAGATAAATGGATAAAGAAGATGTGATATATTTATACAATGGAATATTACTCAGCCATAAAAAAGAATGAAATAATGCCATTTGCAGCAACATGGATGGACCTAGAGATTATCATACTAAGTGAAGTAAACCAGACAAAGACAAATATCATACGATATCGCTTATATGTGGAATCTAAAAAAAAAATGATACAAATGAACTGTACAAAACAGAAGCAGACCTACAGACATAGAAAACAAACTTATGGTTACCAAAGGGGAAAGATGAGAGGAAGGGATAATTTAGGAATTTGGGATTAACATATACACACTACTGTATATAAAACAGAAAACCAACAAGGACCTATTGTATAGCACAGGGAAATATACTCAATGTTTTGCAATAGCCTATAAGGGAAAAGAATCTTAAAAAATATATGCATGTATAACTGAATCACTTTGCTGTACGCCTCAAACTAACACAATATTGTATATCAACTATACTTCAATAAAAAGAAAAAAATATATTTTTAAATTAATAAATAATAAAAATGTGAAAAAAAAAGAATTCCAAAGTTACCACTAAGAAACTAGGAACTTACTTCCATTGGCTCCTATTCCCTTGGGTCTTGCTATTTCACTCAGACCACCTTGTCTGGGTCTTTTCCCCTTCCCCAGCCATGGCTCTTCTCCTTTTCCCAACTTGGATATCATGTCTGGTTTGAGAGCTTGATATCCTATTCATGAGAAAAGATAGAAATTGAGTGTTAGAACAACAAACATTCCAGAAATCAAGCCCTACCATTTAAGCTTCAGAGCTTTTAAAGGATAAAAGAACACACGGCTTCTGAAATTTCACAGTGCAGATGTCCATGTACCCCATCTGGGTAGATCCTCCATTTTCAAGGCAGAGGAGCACAAGTATTCTGGCTAGTACCCAAAAGGGATTAAAACTCTTGGACTCATAAAAATTAAGGATAAACTTATCCAAGGACTTCAGAGAGAAGGCATCACAGTAGGCACACTTTGAATTACTTTGTCCTTACCCATTGAGGCTAGGTTGCTGTAATTCTCCAGCATCACATCCTTGTACAGGCTCTTTTGAGCAGGATCTAGTTGCTCCCATTCCTTCTTGGTAAAGGCCATAGTCACATCTTTGAATGTTACCGATCCCTGTAATAGCACATTCCTAGTTCAGTCCAATGTTATCCACATCAGTGAAAGATGCAGACTATAATGACTTTCTCTTACCTTGACCATTCACTGATGATCATAATGTTATACACGGGGCTTATTTTTTTACCCAATTTTGCATTTTTGTTTTTGAGAGACAAAAATCATATTAAGAAATGTCCCTATAATGGACTCAATGTTTGTGTCCCCCCAATTCGTTGTTGAAACCTTGCCCTCCAATATGATGATATTAGGAGATAGGGCCTTTGGGAGATAATTAGGATTCAATGAGATCATGAGAGGGGAGACTTCATGAATGGGATCAGTGCCCTTATAAGAGTCATGAGAGAGCTTGCTTCCTGTCTCTGCTCTTTCTGCCAAGTAAGGATCCAACAAGAAGTCTGAAACCTGGAAGAGGGCTGTCGCCAGATCCCGACCCGATGTCGGACTTCTAGCCTCCAGAACTGTCAGAAACAAATTTCTGTTGTTTATAAGCCACTTAGTCTACGGTACTTTGGAAAAAAATCCTATGATTATCAGAGAGAAAGACAATTACAACAAACAAACAAACCAGAATCAGTCTTCATCTTTTCTTCTGTAACTAAAGACTATGGAGGAGTGTTTATAGAGTTCTGAGGTAGAAGAATCGAGACCCTTGGTTTTTATGACCAGTCAAAAAATCATTTATGTTTGGAAGCAAAAGTAAGGTATTTTAGGCATGTAAGGATGCAGAAAGTATATTACCTATGTACTTTAGAAATAAAGAGAAGGAGGGAGGGAGAAACTGGGAATGTGGTAGGAAGAGGGGACAGGAGGAGAAGAAGAAGAGGAATGATTTTTAAAAGAAGGAAAATTGGATCAGAATAAAGATTTCAAGATTGGGAAAGACTTGAGCATATACAAGAGAGAACTACGAATAATAAAACCAGTAAAATGTCTAGTTACATCCAAGTAACTTGATAACGTTCTTGTGCAATTGTTATAAAAGTAACCTTAAAATCAAGAGGCATGATATAAGAAAAATAAGCAGGCATATAACTGGTTAGGGACGGGGAGAAATTAAAGCATGTTAAACTTCTCCTCTTATTAGGCAGCTACTGGAGAATTCTGAAACTGATAAGTATACATTCAAACATGTCTGTTTAACATTTAAAGATCACCCCTGACCGCCATAAGCCACCAATAAATTAGCTGCATGTGTCACCAATCTCTGACCTCACAAACGTCGTCACTGATTCTTATAACTCCCGTCATTAATTGTCACTGGCCTCCCAATCACTGAGCCAGCATGGCCCTTCCTAATCACTAAGCCTATAATTCCAAAATTACTGATCCCAACAAACTCCCAATCACTAACAGCAACAGATCTCCCCAGTCACTTGCCGCACAAACACTCTGATTACATATTCCCACAGGTTCCTCAACTATTGATACCAGTGGAACATATCAATCTCCATCTCTGATATCACCCCAAATCCTATCAATCTCCAGTCACTGATGCCAACAGAACTCTCAAACAGTGCCTTTTACAGAAACTCTAATCACTGCCAGTAAACTTCACTACACGCTCACCCTCTTTAGCCATTCCCTTTGCCTGCTTGCTTTAACCAAAACCTACCTGTCTCCTGAGGACTCTGTTCCCTTACAGTGATCCCCGTGGAGGTTGTTTGCCCACCTCCACCCCAACCCATGTACCTCAGGGCCTGAAAATGAAGTAAATTATACTTTCAACAGTTTTTCACTCATCCTTCAAAATCCCTAACTCGTTTAGAGTATCACCAGACTTTAACCCATTAATAGTCTGGTTCGATGATTCACTAGAAGGACTCACAGCGTTCAGCATATAGCTGTACTCATAGCTATGATTTAGCACAGCAAAAGAATTCAGTGCAAAATCAGCTGGAAAAAGCTGCACGAGGTGAAGTCCAGAGGAAGCCAGGAACAAGTTTCCAAGAGTCCTCTCCCAGTAGAGTCACACAGTACATACTTAATTCTTTCAGAAATGAGTTGTGCTAACACATGTGAAATGTTGTTTACCAAACGATGCTACTAACAAGGGCTTAATTTCCAAAATATACAAACAGCTTATAGAACTCAATAAAAAAAAAAAAACCAATAAAAAAATAGGCAGGGCTTCCCTGGTGGCGCAGTGGTTGAGAGTCCACCTGCTGATGCAGGGGACTCGGGTTCGTGACCCGGTCCGGGAAGATCCCACGTGCCGCGGAGCGGCTGGGCCCGTGAGCCATGGCCGCTGGGCCTGCGCGTCCGGAGCCTGTGCTCTGCGGCGGGAGAGGCCACAGCGGTGAGAGGCCCGCGTACCGCAAAAAAAAAAAAAAAAAAAAAAAAAATACGCAGAAGACCTAAATGGACATTTCTCCAAAGAAGACATAAAGATGGCCAATAGGCACATGAAAAAATGTTCAACGTTGCTAATTATTAGAGAAATGCAAATCAAAACTACAATGAGGTATTACCTCATAGTGGTCAGACGATCATCATTAAAAAGTCTACAAATAATAAATTTTGGAGAGGGTGTGGAGAAAAGGGAACCCTCCTACACTATTGGTGGGAATGTAAATTGGTGCAGCCACTATGGAGAACAGTATGGAGGCTCCTTAAAAAACTAAAAATAGAGTTGTCATAGGATCCAGCAATCCCACTACTCTTGGGCATATATTCAGAAAAGATGAAAACTCTAATTCGAAAAGATACATGCACCCCTATGTTCACTGCAGCACTATTTACAATGGCCAAGACATGGAAACAGCCTAAATGTCTGTTGACAGATGAATGCATAAAGAAGATGTGGTGTGTATATATATATATATACACACACACATACAATGGAATACCACTCAACCATATAAAAGAACGAAATAATGCCATTTGCAGCAACATGGATGGACCTAGAGATTATCATACTAAGTGAAGTAAGTCAGACAAACACCATATGATATCACTTATATGTGGAATCTAAAATATGACACAAATGAACTTATTTACAAAACAGAAACAGACTCACAGACATTGAAAACAAACTTAGATTACCAAAGGGGAAAGAGGTGGGGGAGGGATAAATTAGGAGTTTGGGATTCGCAGATACAAACTACTATATATAAAAGAGATAAACAACAAGGTCCTACTGTATAGCACAGCGAATTATATTCAATGTCTTGTAATAAACCATAATGGAAAAGAATATGAAAAAGAATATATGTATATTTTTTTTTCACTTTGCTGTACACCAGAAACTAACACAACATCGTAAATCAACTATACTTCAATTTAAAAAAATGCTGTTTACCAATGCTTGGTAAACAACATTTTTAGGGGTTGGTCAAATAGGCACTCTCTGCCTAGCATATACAAAAGTCCCAGATTCCCAGAAGGAAATCAGACATTCAGCATAAACCACATTGTTTACATAGTTTAGGCACAGTGAGCCACTTTTAAAATTCCCGGGAATAGCGGGAACTCTCCTGAAATCTAAGTTCTCGGATGTTGGCCAAAGGTTAACCTTGCAATCAGACCTTTCTAAGGACAGCTGTTTCAGGTCTTTCATGTCAACTTTTCTGCACAGTCATCCTCCCTCATTCACTGAAAACTTTAACATCAGATCCCTTTTCACCACAGCCCTGCACTATTTCTATATCGATGCAGAAGAGCCTTTCAACATCCTGGCCTATTGTAAACCATCATCATCATCTCTTCGCTTTAACTACTGCAATAAGCTACTAACTGACCTCCCTGCACCTCTGCACGCAGCCCGGGACAATCCAGTCTAACTACCAAAGGCACCGTAATCGCTGGCTCCCCTAGACATTCCCAGTTGCGACCTCCACAGACTCCCCAATCTTTGATACACCCCAAAGCCCCCATTTCTGATCCCCATGGCCTCCCAAACTCTGACTTTCCAGGAACCGCCACAGACCCCTCCCCTCCAACCACTGTCACCGTATATCCCTCAAACACTGATTTCCTCAAACTGCAGCAGTCACGGACTCCACAGACACCTCCCAAGCACTACTCCATCGATCCCTGAGTGTGCTAACACCATCCCCCCACCCCTGCAAGAGGCCCTCCAGTACCGACTCCAACTTCCGAATCACCTATCTTCACAGACTACAGTAACCCTCCAGTCACTGACGCCCGATTCGACCGCAGCTGACCACCAGACCACCCCTCCCCATCATCGCGCTCACCGCGGCGCTGCCCCCGGGCTCCGACACAGCCATCTCCGGGGGACACCCGGCCTGTCCCGTCGTCCCTACACTCCTCCTCCGGTCCGCGGTGTCTGGCTTTGTCAGGATCAGGGGGCAGGCGGAGGCCGACATGGCGGCCCCCCAGAGCGCGGCCTCTGCCAGTTCGGCAGCTGCGATGGCGCCGCCCTTGGGTATCCGCCCGGGCGCGGCCATCTTGACCGAGTCGCCGCCGTACAGTGGGGACCTGGCGCTCTCGGCGGGCTCAGGGGTGGGTGGCCCGGCTAGCTGAGATGGTCTCGCAGTGGTGAGGTGCAAGCGGGCAAAACCTGGCTCGCAGACTGCTCCCTGCAGAGTGATTCACTGTGCCTGACAGCCCACCCCCGGCGCTCAAAGGTTTCAACACTTGAGGACAGAATCTGGAGTTGCTTTTCCCAGTCAGTGCAGCCAGCTGCGGGGAAACCGGGAATCGCACTGCCTACCGCAGACTCCAGAAAGCTGGGATAATGAGAGAAATTGGAGGGGAAAAGCCCAATGGGGCAGATGCCATTGTTTTATAGAGAGAGAACGCTAATCTTTGAAATATATGTCTTTTCATTTATGGTATAAGAACAATGAGAAAACATGAAGCATCAGATTAAGTGAATACATCAATCCTCAGTGAGAACCAGTTTGATGGTGATGTTTCAGCCAAATAATCAAGCCCAAATAATCAAGCAATTGGAGTAGAAATAGTTTCTCAATGGGCCAGTTCATTTACAAACTTCGTTCATTTAACAGTTATTTGTTGAGCTTTTATACTATATGCAGACTAGGTTGCTTGGGTTTGCTAGGTAATGAGAAAACCGGAGATTCAGACACAGCCTTTGTTCACCCTTGTGGAATTTACAGTGAGGCAGAGGGCTGGTAAAGTTATCACAAATATATTGTTCTTTTTTCCAGAGCCAAACATACCCTGTTTTGCACCTTCAACTTTTATGTGCTAAAAAAAACCCAAAATACAACGGAGTAAATTAGAAGATCTAATTGGCTTTATTAAATGATTCATCAATGGGGCAGCATCCTATCTAGCAAACAGAAAGGCCATCTGAGGAGTTGTACAAAATGGGGAGCTTTTAAAGGCAGAAAGGGGCTGGGACAGGGGAGTCAAAAACAAAACAAAGGATTATTTCAAGCAAGGTCACTTTCCTTTGAGGAAAAGGCGGGGGGTGTCCCCAGGCCCAGCAATGCTTTCCTAGTCTTCTGACATCAACTCTAGGGCTTAGCAAAATATGTTGTAAATATTATGATGCATAGAATCCTAATATGGCCCCCATTAACTCCGCTCCCTAGCGTAATACCTTTGTGAGATCTCCTAACTTTCAATGCAAGAGGAACCTGTGGTTTGGTGGAATATTACTTCCATGATTAGATCCCAAATCAGTTGACTCTGAGTTGATAAAAATGGAGATAATCTTGGTGGGGCTGATTTAATTCGGTGAGTCCTTAAAAGTGGCTAGACCCTTCCAGAAGTCAGAAATTCCAAAATTCCAAATGGGAGAAGGCCTGTGGAAGGAGCCACATGGCACGGACCTGAGAGCAGCGGCTGAGGACTGAGAGTGCTTTTTGGTCTACCACTGGCAAGACAACATGGACCTCAGTTCCACAACTGCAGAGCAAATGTTTCTGACAAAAACCTGAGGGAGCTTGGAAGGATATCTTTCTCTAGTGGAGCCCGAGATGAGGACACAATCACCCAACACCTTGATTTCAACTTTGTGTGCCCTTGAACAGAGCCCAGCCATACAATGCCCAGACTTCTGATGTCCTGAAACACTGATATAATAAATCTGTGTTGTTTTAATCCAGTAATTAGTGATAATTTGTTCTGCAGCAATAGAAAACTAAGGACTCAGCGAAAATTGAAGGATAATTGTGATTGAGATTCCTCTTCATCTACTGGAGACACAGCACCTCCCCTGTGTCCCTGACAGAGCATCTTTGAGCCTCACCTTCTGGGTGTGAGCAGTTGACGCCCATCCTCCTCAGATAAAGTCCTGACTTTGTCCTTACAGTACAGTCCAAAGAGGTCCATTACTTACATTAAAAAAAAATAGGGGCTTCCCTGGTGGTGCAGTGGTTGAGAGTCCGCCTGCCGATGCAGGGGACGCGGGTTCGTGTCCTGGTCCGGGATGATCCCACATGCCGTGGAGCGGCTGGGCCCGTGAGCCATGGCCGCTGAGCCTGCGCGTCCGGAGCCTGTGCTCCGCAACGGGAGAGGCCACAACAGTGAGAGGCCCGTGTACCGCGAAAAAAAAAACCCAAAAATTCTACTTTCTATCTGATCCCAGCTAGTTGTGAGAGAAGAGAGGCAGTCCAGTTTCTCCAGACTTTGCTTTAACAATATCAGTGTTTCCTCACCAATCCAAACAAGTTCCAACCTATCTATAAACAAAATGCTGTCTCTATTGTAACAGCTCTCCAAGCCCTTGATTTTACTAATTAACTAATCATCCTCACATGGCCCTTAGGGGGCGGTATTCAGAGACAGAAGTGGGTGGAAAAGCATAGGAAAGGCAGGGTATGGATATTCCCTGCACTGAAGAGGAGGAAGGGAAGCAAGGAAGAGGGGAGAGAAATGAAGAAGATGAACGAGGTTGGTGAAAATAGGTCATGGAATGGTGACGAGGAACTTTCAATCTACCAGAGGAGTTCCATCATTTCTTGGCATGGCAGAGTCTGTCAGTTTCCAGGCTCAGGATAAATAGTGAAAGAGTGAATCTTCTTTTTCTTTTCCTTTTGGCCACACTGCGCTGCATGCTAGATCTTAGTTCCCTGACCAGGGATGGAAGCTGCATCTCCTGCAGTGGAAGCGTGGAGTCTTAACCACTGGACCGCCACAGAAGTCCCCAAAGAGTGAATCTAACACTTGAATCAATTTTGTCAAGACGGTAAGGATCAGTGTGTGGGTTGTACACTTACATGTGAGTTTTTGTGTATGTGCAGACATTTTCAACTGAGTAAAACAATTGTCATATCAAAGAAAGCCCAGGAAATTGTCTCTGCTTTCCATGATCTCTACTACCTCTTCTGGTCTCATGAGATTCTACCATCTGCACAATTTTAGGTACCTGATTTAGAAACTCTGTTCCCTCCATTAGCCTGTAGTCTGGCTCTTGACTATAAAGACTTTCTTACAATAGTCTCTAGGAAATGTCCTACCAACGGACCTTGTGTGAGACTTGTCCAGAAAAGTTAAGAGAACTGTGTGATCCCACCTATCAATGTTTTCTCATGCATGCATTCAATAATTCATTTTCCACCTGTAGATATCTATTGAACATCTATAATGTGCCAGGTACTAGGCCAGGTATTGTGGATACAATAATGGGAAAAATCTTGAAACATGGGTCCCATTCAGGGAGCTTAGGATGCAGGGGAGGAAACGAGTATTATTCAAATGAGCACACACAAAATTAGGACTATGATAAGTGCTTCAAAAAAGATACATGGTGCCATGAGAGTATGGATTATAGACTTAGATTTATGTAAATTACCAGGAAGAAAGGACATTTCAGCTGACATTTGAAGGATGAACAAGAATTAACTATGACAGCATTACAGCTTGAACAATTGCATGTGCAAAGCCTAGTGCCATCTCCCAACTCTAATCTTCACAAAGAAGAATCTGGAACCTTCCTTATCTCCCCTAGAGCCCTCCTGGGTCTCAAGAACCTCCTTTGCTCCATCCATTATTGGGTCCTCATTCTTCTCCTTTCTCTTTAAGGGACAGGTTCCCTTGGAGAAAAAGCCTATTTTCCATGTAAAGGACCTTGACTCTCATAGTTCGCGTTGCCAGGGCTCTTGCCTGGCAGCCCATCCCACATCATCCATGTATATCGTTCTATATTATTCAGAGACTGCAGAAGGGCCATGCCGTGCAAGTGGACAACTTTATGGATAGGCACAATACGTCAAGGCACAATACGTCAAATCAGTGAGACACAAAGCTCCATATAATGTCCAAGGAATTGCTTTCCAGAAAGACATGAGTTCAGATTTTTAGGTTGGTTGGTTATAAAGATTGCACATGATGGAAATATTCTGTGTCTTGTGGGTGAAGTGGTGGTAACATGGGTTCGAATACATTTGTGAACATTTGCTTGATGTATGCACTTACATGCTGTGGAATCACGTTTAAAGTGAATACAGTGGAGAAAGGAAACAGGAAAATGAAGGGGAAAGGAAGGATTCAGGACACTACCAGAACACTTGTAAGCACATTCACAAAGTCACACTGACAAAGGACTGCCAGAGTAAAAAATTTATTGCAGTACATGGAAAACACAATGGTCCATAATAAGTAAAAATGTAATTTTACTTTCAACACCAAAAATCTACAAAGTCCCTCCTAGAACCCAGATTGCTCATCTGATATAAAGGTTTGTTCAAGGTAGGTTTCTAAGCATAACCTCGAAGAAACCCAATCTCTGGTAAAACGCAAAGACAGACGTCTAATTGTTCTTTGCAGTGGAACATACCCCGGAATCGATCTATCTCTACCTCTATCATCTAATCTATCTATCGACCTATCTATCTATCTATCTATCTGTCTGTCTCGTCCTCCTCCTCCTTCTCCTCATCCTCCTTTCCCCGTCTCTCTCTCTCCTTTCATTTTCCACATGAAACAGGAAAATATGGAGGGATGAAAAGGCACAAATCACATCACTAAGGTTCGCCGTCTGAACCGCAGAAAAACAGAAGTGTTTTCCTCTGAACGCACATCCTGGCAGCCTGTCTTCTGGACACGGGGCCACATCTCCCTGAGCTGGGATGCGGCAGGAGCTGATGTCTGGTGCGTGCTGAACACCGTTCCCGGGACAAGTGGATTTCTGTCCGCTGTGGGGGAAGCTCGTCGCCTCCGGTTACACGATGCTGCCGCGGAGCCTTGCACGGCGAGGTGGCGGCGCGGAGTCCGGCTGGCTCTTGGGCGGAAGGGACCGGCCCTAGGAGGGGCGGGGAGCAGCTGGGTGCGCCCCTAAGGCGATGGCGCCCAGGGCGGGGAGGGCTGCGCGCCGGCGGGCCCGGAGCGCGCGGCGAGCAGGGAGTCGAGCGCCGCGAGCGCCCAGTGCAGGGCCGCGCCCGCGTGCGCCAGCTGCCAGGCGAGCCAGGCGCGCTGCGCGGCCGTGGGCTCCGTGCGGCCGGTGGACAGCGGCAGGAAGGCGCCCCCCGGGGCCCGCAGCTCGCCCAGGACCACCTCCAGGGCGCCCATCTGGTTGTAGAGATGGGACGTGAGCGCCGCCAGGGGCGCGCGGGCTTCGGGCCCCAGGGTTCCGCGACGGCGTTTGCGGGAGGGGGGCCCGGCCTCCGCCGGGCTGTGCTGGCAGCGTCCCCAGCTCCTGGCCCACGCTGGCGATCGGGACCGGGTCCTCCTGCCGTGGAGGCGCCAGGGAGTGTGGGCGGAACCTGCGCGGGAGACAGAACGGGAGGGTTTCAGGTGATGCGCGCCGCCCCGTGGGTCAAGGTCACCATCGCCCTTCCCCGTCTCCACTCCCCCACCCTACGCCCCACACCCCACCACGCCTGACTCTGGTGGCCTCTTCCAGGATCTGCTGGCAACCGGGACCAGGTCCTGGATGCCTTGCTCTCAGCCCTTCTGCCTTCAGGGGCACCTCACCGGGGTCAGGGTCTTTCTCGGCACGCTGGGGGCTTGGCTTGCCCCTCAGGTCCTTCCCTCACATCCCCACCTCTGCCGAGGCCCAGCGCAGACACCTACCTCCTCTGCGGTGAAGTCCCGCTCTGGAGGAGTCGGGCTGCTCCGTAGCTCTCTGGTGGGCTGGGGGTGGTCGTCCCCTCACCTTCTCTTCTCCAGGTCTGTTTCCTTGGTGGCGACTGTCAGGGGAGCCATCGGGGCTTCTCCCCCGCTTGTGCCTGGTGACCGCTGTGGGTGGAGAGGAGGAGAGGAGTGAGTGTTCCCTGACCTACCTCTGGAACGTGGGGGGAGTGGATTAGAGGAGATTCCAAGTCCCACGGCTCCGCCCACCTCCATTCCACCCCGTCCCCCAGGCTCTGGTTTCCTCCTGCTCCCCACAGCCTCCATGGGCAGCTCCCTAGGGCCGGGCCTTTCCTGTCGCTGTGGCAGCTCCTGAGCTGCCTGGCAGGCGTGCCCCTCCCTCAAGTGCAGCCCCCGAGGATGGCACAGCTGGTAGAGAGCCCCGGGTCACAGGGAATCGGGCCTTCACCTTGGGTTTCTCTCACCACTTGCAGTGGTGTGAATGTCACGTCTGGCACCTGTTCCTTTGCTCCTTAGCCCAATATCTTGTGTCTCCCAAAGCCTCTCAAGCATCACTCAAAACAAATGTCTGCAAAGAAGAACCTAGACTTTTACCTCCTTTGCTCTGACAGCCCTCTCGGGTCTCAATGCTTCCTATTGCTCTCCGTCTTTCTGAGGGATGTGCATCTCCTCCCTTCTGTTTTAGAGACAGGTTCTCCTTGGAGCAAAGCCTTCCATTTTCCCTGTGGGAAAGACCTTTTCTCTGCTGGCCAGGCCGCCTGCCACTTGCTGCCCCTGCCATTTCATCCAAGCCTCCCGGCTGAGCCACAGGTCTGGAGGCCTGGGGAGTGGGAATGACTAGGCCAGCAGAGGCCCTGGCCTTTTATGGCTTCCCAGCAGCCCACTGCCGGGTCTCAGATTGGTGCGCCGGAGACCACACCCCCCAAAGAGAATTGCAATGATGAGGTTAAGGGCTGTTCGGGCTCTCCCACTGCCTGCCTTGGTCCTCAGGACGTTGTAGCTGTACATTTCGGAGCATTTCGGCTCTCTGCTGTATGTTAACTGCACAAAAGGGCACTTGTTTTCTGGTTCGTTTCACGGTGCTTTTTATCTGTTTGTTTCACCAGTTCTGTGTGTGTCTGCATGTGTTAGCATGGGTCACTCTTATGCCAGGGGTCAACAAGGTGCTGGTATAAAGGACGAGAAAACCTTTTGGTCCGTTTTACTTGCATTCCCTTTGGCCCCTACTCAGGTCTGCCATCCTGACAGGAATGCCACCATAGACACTACAGGATGAAAGACTGTGGTTAGGCCCCAAAATAATGTTTTTACCAAACTTGGGGAAATATCAGCCATTATATCTTCAAATATTTTGTATGTCCCATTTTCTCCTCACTCTCCTTTGGAACTTCATCTACATATATGTAAGACATTTTTTTTTTGTCCCACAGGTCACAGGTTAATGTCTTTTCATCATTTTTCTCTCACTTGTTTGATCATATCTACTGATCTATTTCAAGTCAATGACTCTTTCCCCTCTAATTTAAGGTTGTCAAATTTATCCTGTGAATTTCACATTTCAGACATTGTATTTTTCAGTTCGAGAGTTTTCTTTTGGTTTTTCAGTGACAAGGATGATTGAGCATTCTTCAGTTCCGTCCCTCGTGTTTAATTTTTGAATTTACACCTTAGGGAAGATAAGCTTAGGATACAACTTGTACCAACAAGAAAATTGGCTTTTATTTCCCTAAAACCTATATTGGCATAAACACACAAAAATTACTGTATGTTGCCCTTATAAGAAAAAAAGAGTAAAATGACCCGATCCAGACAGCTCCCTTAGGATCCTGATCACTGGCTGTAAGTGAATGACGTTCCTCCCCCATCTCTATCTGAATATCCTCCTTCAGTGCTTCTCAAACTGGAACCTGCATCAGAATCTCTCGGAGGGCCTTGGAACACAGATCACATGGCCCCGCCCCCAGTGCTCTGACCCTCTAGGTCTGGATCAAAGCCTGATATTTACATCTGTAACAAGTTCCCAAGTGATGGTGATACTGCTGGTCCTGGGATCACACTTTGTGAACCACTCACCTACTGGGTAGAATTTAAAAGACAAAGGCACATTCTCCTTGAGGTTACTCATCTCACATGGTCCTGTGAGATATGGACTGAAGTGAGCCTTCCAGAACGGGGATGGGGGGCAAGGCGAGTCCTTTCCTCTCTTCACATTAGCATAGATTAGATGGTCATTTTTCTACTTAGAAATGCCGTGAGTAGAGACTATTAAAACCAACTAACCAACCAGCCAATGCCAGATGCTCCGATATAACTGCCTTAGGGAAAGTGATCAAAAAACATTTTTTTTTTTTTTTTCCTGGAAGGGCTTCTGTGCTCATGGCGTGTGGCTGAGGGAAAGCAACAGATCTCCCTTAGTAACGGCGATGTGGCCCAATGTTGTGGACACGAAGTAAATCAGACCTCTGAAGACAGGAGAGTCCAGAGTGAATGATGGGAAAACAATCCAATTTATACTTGCTATGGGAAGTATAAATATGTGGTAAATGAAGAGAAGTCAGCCTCACACGAGCTATGCCTGCTACTGTTTTGGTTTCCCTGAAGCCTACAGGACCTCCCCGGCTTGGCTGCTCTGAACCCAGAGGGGTCCTACAAATGCAGGGGCCCGCAGGCTCAGCTGGCGGTAACAGTAGCCTGGTAAGGGTGGGAAGATTCTAGTACAAGTTCCAATGTGTCTGTGCGTTTTCCCTACACCGCCAAGGAATTTCTGAGACCAGTCTGGTGTCTTACAATCCTGACACTATCTACTCAGGGACAGCTTCCGATTCCACACGCTCAGGGCTCAGTCTTACAAGACAGCCCCTGCCCCACTTCAGGTGCAATCGCAAGTCCAGGTTGTCAGCTGTGCTTCTGGGGGATCCACTATAGCTCAGAGGTTCCAACAACCACTCTTGGGTTCAATTAATTTGCTTATAGAACTCAGAGAAACATTTTACTTATTAGAGTATCAGTGTATTATAAAAGGCTGTCACTCAGGAACAGCCAGAGGCAAGACATGCATAGAGCAAGGCATGGGGAAGGGGCATGCCTTTCCAAAAGGTATCTCCCCAGATCATGTGTTCACCAACCTGGAAGCTGTCTGAACCCCAGCCTTTTTGTTTTTTTCAAGGAGGCTTCGTTACAGGGACGTGATTAACTCATTACACATTGGTGATGGGTTCAACCTCCAGATTGTCTCCCCTTCCGGGAACCTGGGGGTTCCGATACAAAGCGCGAATCCCCTAATCACCACATGGGGTCTTCTGGAAAGCAGCCCCCACCCTTTGGTGACCTGGGTGCTTTCTAAAGGTCGCCTCATTAACATAACAAAACCCATTTATCACTCTCATCACTTAGGAAATTCCAGTGGGTTTAGGGGCTGAGCCAGAAACCCTGGCAAACACCAAATATATATTTCTTATTATGAATCACAACATCCAGGCCAGGAGGACAGCACCTTCCCTGAGTGCACGTGTAGCCCTTAATCATCCACTTTATACTGGTTTTATCTGTGATCTCTTCGGATCTAAATTCTGTGCCCATTTAAGGCAAACCTCTGGGATATATGAAATTTGGATATTTTGAGCAAAATTATAAAGAATACTGACTCCCCCATGGGAACCTGCTCGGGGAGCCACATTGGATTTTAACACTTCAAGAAGCCTACATTCACGTGGCCAGTCGCCATGATTACAGCTGAAGGATTTCCAGACATGACATACAAACCATCCCAATGGTGACCCCGGAATGAGGGGAGAGCAGGGACTTCCAGACACATGAGCACTTGGAATTAATTGCCACTCTCGTAACTCATACACTTTCTAGCAAGATGTGACACCCTATATCAATACGTGGTCCAAGATAACTGGTGAAAAAATACTATGATACGTCTCCGAATCCAAGTAACAGTTCATGAAGCCTCAGAACAGGTAAGGACTCCATAAGCCCCAGCAACCACGGGACACTCCTTTTTTCTTTTTTAACTTTTTATTTTCTATTAGAGTATAGTTAAGAATGTTGTTAGTTTCAGGTGTACCGCAGAGTGAACCTTCTCATTAATGGGACTGAGCTCCTTACTCTGAGGTCTGGGTACCTTGACTCTAACAAGAATAGATTCTGTTTGGCTTTTGCTGGTTTTATCAGCCATAGGCCGCAACAACCTGACCTACAGGCTCCACTGATGTGGTGGAGGCTGTTTTTATAGAAGAGTAGCTGTGCAAAAGACAAATCGGTCTCCATACCCTCCCTCCTGCTCACTCACAGAAATTATTCCATCTACAACTACACTGTTTGCCATTAGAGCCGGCAAATATATCCATCAGGTGCTTCAAAGAAATCATGGACCATTGCTTTCACTGGCTGAGTCCTAGGTTATTTTTTACACTCTCCTAATATGTCTTTTTGTACCCTTTGGACCAAGTTGAAAAAAAAAGTCTATATCCAGTACAAAAGAAGAAAGAGGAGTGAAAAAATAATTAAATTCAGGGTTTCCCTGGTGGTGCAGTGGTTGAGAGTCCGCCTGCCGACGCAGGGGACACAGGTTCGTGCCCCGGTCCAGGAGGATCCCACATGCTGCGGAGCGGCTGGGCCCGTGAGCCATGGCCGCTGAGCCTGCGCGTCCAGAGCCTGTGCTCCACAACGAGAGAGGCCACAACAGTGAGAGGCCCGCATACCGCAAAAAAAAAAAAAAAAAAATTAAATTCAAAATTTGATATGTTGTGGAGGACAGAGGTCCTAAGGCTGGGTGTATGCAGCTGCCTATTTTGTAAAAAACATTATTTTGGGGCCTAACCACAGTCTTTCATCCTGTAGTGTCTATGGTGGCATTCCTGTCAGGATGGCAGACCTGAGTAGGGGCCAAAGGGAATGCAAGTAAAACGGACCAAAAGGTTTTCTCGTCCTTTATACCAGCACCTTGTTGACCCCTGGCATAAGAGTGACCCATGCTAACACATGCAGACACACACAGAACTGGTGAAACAAACAGATAAAAAGCACCGTGAAACGAACCAGAAAACAAGTGCCCTTTTGTGCAGTTAACATACAGCAGAGAGCCGAAATGCTCCGAAATGTACAGCTACAACGTCCTGAGGACCAAGGCAGGCAGTGGGAGAGCCCGAACAGCCCTTAACCTCATCATTGCAATTCTCTTTGGGGGGTGTGGTCTCTGGCGCACCAATCTGAGACCCGGCAGTGGGCTGCTGGGAAGCCATAAAAGGCCAGGGCCTCTGCTGGCCTAGTCATTCCCACTCCCCAGGCCTCCAGACCTGTGGCTCAGCCGGGAGGCTTGGATGAAATGGCAGGGGCAGCAAGTGGCAGGCGGCCTGGCCAGCAGAGAAAAGGTCTTTCCCACAGGGAAAATGGAAGGCTTTGCTCCAAGGAGAACCTGTCTCTAAAACAGAAGGGAGGAGATGCACATCCCTCAGAAAGACGGAGAGCAATAGGAAGCATTGAGACCCGAGAGGGCTGTCAGAGCAAAGGAGGTAAAAGTCTAGGTTCTTCTTTGCAGACATTTGTTTTGAGTGATGCTTGAGAGGCTTTGGGAGACACAAGATATTGGGCTAAGGAGCAAAGGAACAGGTGCCAGACGTGACATTCACACCACTGCAAGTGGTGAGAGAAACCCAAGGTGAAGGCCCGATTCCCTGTGACCCGGGGCTCTCTACCAGCTGTGCCATCCTCGGGGGCTGCACTTGAGGGAGGGGCACGCCTGCCAGGCAGCTCAGGAGCTGCCACAGCGACAGGAAAGGCCCGGCCCTAGGGAGCTGCCCATGGAGGCTGTGGGGAGCAGGAGGAAACCAGAGCCTGGGGGACGGGGTGGAATGGAGGTGGGCGGAGCGGTGGGACTTGGAATCTCCTCTAATCTACTCCCCCCACGTTCCAGAGGTAGGTCAGGGAACACTCACTCCTCTCCTCCTCTCCACCCACAGCGGTCACCAGGCACAAGCGGGGGAGAAGCCCCGTTGGCTCCCCTGACAGTCGCCACCAAGGAAACAGACCTGGAGAAGAGAAGGTGAGGGGACGACCACCCCCAGCCCACCGGAGAGCTACGGAGCAGCCCGACTCCTCCAGAGCGGGACTTCACCGCAGAGGAGGTAGGTGTCTGCGCTGGGCCTCGGCAGAGGTGAGGATGTGAGGGAAGGACCTGAGGGGCAAGCCAAGCCCCCAGGGTGCCGAGAAAGACCCTGACCCCGGTGAGATGCCCCTGAAGGCAGAAGGGCTGAGAGCAAGGCATCCAGGACCTGGTCCCGGTTGCCAGCAGATCCTGGAAGAGGCCACCAGAGTCAGGCGTGGTGGGGTGTGGGGGGTAGGGTGGGGGAGTGGAGACGGGGAAGGGCGATGGTGACCTTGACCCACGGGGCGGCGCGCATCACCTGAATCCCTCCCGTTCTGTCTCCCGCGCAGGTTCCGCCCACACTCCCTGGCGCCTCCACCGCAGGAGGACCCGGTCCCGATCGCCAGCGTGGGTCAGGAGCTGGGGACGCTGCCAGCACAGCCCGGCGGAGGCCGGGCCCCCCTCCCGCAAACGCCGTCGCGGAACCCTGGGGCCCGAAGCCCGCGCGCCCCTGGCGGCGCTCACGTCCAATCTCTACAACCAGATGGGCGCCCTGGAGGTGGTCCTGGGCGAGCTGCGGGCCCCGGGGGGCGCCTTCCTGCCGCTGTCCACCGGCCGCACGGAGCCCACGGCCGCGCAGCGCGCCTGGCTCGCCTGGCAGCTGGCGCACGCGGGCGCGGCCCTGCACTGGGCGCTCGCGGCGCTCGACTCCCTGCTCGCCGCGCGCTCCGGGCCCGCCGGCGCGCAGCCCTCCCCGCCCTGGGCGCCATCGCCTTAGGGGCGCACCCAGCTGCTCCCCGCCCCTCCTAGGGCCGGTCCCTTCCGCCCAAGAGCCAGCCGGACTCCGCGCCGCCACCTCGCCGTGCAAGGCTCCGCGGCAGCATCGTGTAACCGGAGGCGACGAGCTTCCCCCACAGCGGACAGAAATCCACTTGTCCCGGGAATGGTGTTCAGCACGCACCAGACATCAGCTCCTGCCGCATCCCAGCTCAGGGAGATGTGGCCCCGTGTCCAGAAGACAGGCTGCCAGGATGTGCGTTCAGAGGAAAACACTTCTGTTCTTCTGCGGTTCAGACGGCGAACCTTAGTGATGTGATTTGTGCCTTTTCATCCCTCCATATTTTCCTGTTTCATGTGGAAAATGAAAGGAGAGAGAGAGACGGGGAAAGGAGGATGAGGAGAAGGAGGAGGAGGACGAGACAGACGGATAGATAGATAGGTCGATAGATAGATAGATTAGATGATAGAGGTAGAGATAGATCGATTCCGGGGTATGTTCCACTGCAAAGAACAATTAGACGTCTGTCTGCGTTTTACCAGAGATTGGGTTTCTTCGAGGTTATGCTTAGAAACCTACCTTGAACAAACCTTTTTATCAGATGAGCAATCTGGGTTCTAGGAGGGACTTTGTAGATTTTTGGTGTTGAAAGTAAAATTACATTTTTACTTATTATGGACCATTGTGTTTTCCATGTACTGCAATAAATTTTTTACTCTGGCAGTCCTTTGTCAGTGTGACTTTGTGAATGTGCTTACAAGTGTTCTGGTAGTGTCCTGAATCCTTCCTTTACTCTTCATTTTCCTGTTTCCTTTCTCCACTGTATTCACTTTAAACGTGATCCCACAGCATGTAAGTGCATACATCAAGCAAATGTTCAGAAATGTATTCGAACCCATGTTACCACCACTTCACCCTCAAGACACAGAATATTTCCATCATGTGCAAACTTTATACCAACCAACCTAAAAATGTGAACTCATGTCTTTCTGAAAAGCAATTCCTGATTATGTGGAGCTTTGTGTCTCACTGATTTGACGTATTGTGCCTATCCATAAAGTTGTCCACTTGCACGGCATGGCCCTTCTGCAGTCTCACTTCATCAGTTACTCTTAATAATACAGAACGATGCGCATGGATGACGTGGGATGGGCTGCAAGGCTGGAGCCCTGGCAATGTCCTGTGATCAATGGTCAGTGGTTGGGAGAGAGTTAGTAGAATTTGTCTACATGTAGTAAACGTTGCTTCTAGGGATCCATGCCTGGATGGCTGGGAGAGAGGGTGATTTCTGATTGATGATGGAAAACCTCCCAAACTCGTGAGGCAAAGTTGGGGTGGCCAGGGACCTGGTGGCTGAGGTCCATTGCTCACAGAGGCAGCTCTGATTTCTCGGGGTCCGGGCTCTGCACACAGCCTGACATGTCTTGGTTTGGACCATGGCTCTTTTTGATTTTCCCTCTTTTCAGTAAATGAAGACCCTGAAAAAAACACCTCATTTCTTTTTAATTTTACCCTTGGACAGAACCTGTGGTTCTCCCCAGGAGTCTCTGCTTATTCTGGGTCTGGTCCCATAGCCTCTTCTCTCAGAGACAGGAGACCTCTGGGGAGCAGGACGTGGTTCCCTCAGACACAGGTGCTGATCCTGAAGCCTCACAGCTCCTGGCATCATGACTCTGACTTTGACCTTCCTGTTGCTTGTTAAGAGCATTGTGACCTCAAGACCGCTCCAGTCTGCAGGTGTGGATTTGATGTCCTTCCCTGTATAGGGAAAGAGGGAGCCTTGTAATCTTAAGGGCTTTGCTTATTTGGTCCCCTCCTGGGCTGTGAGTACATCTTTGGGAGGACTTTTCTCATTGCATTAGCTCCACAAGCTACCCCTGCTTTGTAATTTAGGAACTGGTCCATGACTGACTTGTTCTTCAGAGTTTTAACATCCACCTTGTCCTGGAAACACCTCTGGTTTCTGGTGGGCCTGGGCTCTCTCTGCACAGAGCCAAACACCCTTGCCTCTGTGACATGAATCTTCTGGGCCCTCCCCTGCTTTCCAGTGGTGAAGCCCCTGAACAAATGCCTCATTGTATTTGGAAAGTGCCCTTCAGGGGAGCAGGTGACAGGCATGGGGATGCCTGGGGTGTATTTTGATTATTTACTATTATCTTGTGTATTTTTGTGACATTTAGGAGGTTTTGACATATAGCAATGATAATCCATCTTACCCTTCCCCTACATTCTGTTTTTAAAAAAATAAATGTATTTATTTATCTATCTATTTATTTATTTATTTATCTGTTTATTTTTGGCTGCGTTGGGTCTTCATTGCTGGGCAGGCTTTCTCTAGTTGCGGTGAGCGCAGGCTACTGTTCGTTGTGGTGGCGGGCTTGTCATTGCGGTGGCTTCTCTTTGTTGCAGAGCCCAGGCTCTAGGTGCATGGGATTCAGTAGTTGTGGCATGCAGGCCCTAGAGCGCAGGCTCAGTACTTCTGGCGCTTGGGCTTAGTTGCTCCGTGGCATGTGGGATCTTCCCGGACCAGGGCTCAAACTGGTGTTCCCTGTGCTGGTGGGCGGATTCTTAACCACTGCATCGCCAGAGAAGTCCCACCCTTCCCCTACAATCTTAAAGATTCTTTTTAATATTTGCTTTTTTGGGCTTTAAAATGATATCTCATTTTGATTTGCATTTATTTAGATTCCAAATATACTAAAACGTTTATTAGGCATTTATGTATCTGCTGTTGTGTATTATATTATTTCTTCATATATTTCCACATCTATTCACATTACATTTATCCTACATCACAGTAGATATGCCTTATTGAGCTAGAAAACTATAGGTTACACACTGAGCCTTATGACTCATGCACTATTATTATCCATATATCAGCAACATGAGGTATAGAGAGATTAAATAACTTGTAGTTTTTCTCTGCTACCTGACGCTGAAGACGAATTTCTTTGTAACAGAGATAAGAGAAGTCCTGATTAGAAAGAGTTCTTTTCAGCTTTGCTAGGAAAGCCGGAGGAGCTCTACTTAGGTCACACATGTGCTTGTCTGCCTTCTGCCCACAGGGATGAATGGTCTTTGTCTCTGGTGGCCAGTAGAGGGCGTGAATTCCCTCCTGTGATTTCCACCTCCCTACAAAGTTACTAGCGCCTGGATTTTGTTTCTTAGTAGATGCTGTCTTACTTTGGGCAGCCCTGGACTGCCCTCATGTCCAAGTTGGCTTTTCTTTTTCTTTTTTAAAATTTTCTTAGCTATAATTGACATAATATACGCTGGGCATATTTAAACAATACAATGTGATAAGCATTGACAAGTGTATACACCCATGAAACCATCACCACAATCAAGGTAATGAAGATATCTATCATCTCATCTCCAAAAGTTTTCCTGTTATAGTCCCTTCCTTCTGCTACCTGCCTGTCTCTTACTCTCTCCCCACCAGACAACTACTGAACTACTTTTTATCCCTATAGATTAGTTTACATTTCCTAGAATTTTATGTAAATGGAATCATGCAGTATAAATGATTTTGGGGGGGTCTGGCTTTTTTCATTCAGCTTCATTATTTGAGATGCACCCCTGTTCGGTTCCTTTTCGTGGGTGAATAGTACTCCACTGCGTGGATGTGCACATTACTTGTTCACCTAATGATAGGCATTTGGGTTGTTTCCAGTTTCTGGCAATACAAATAAAGCTGCTACGGGTTTTCCTGTATAAGTCCTGTGAGGACATATACTCTCATTTCTCTAAGCAAATATCTAAGAGTGGAATAGATGACTCATACTGAAGAGATAAATTTCACTTTTTTTATTTTTGCGGTGCACGGGCCTCTCACTGTTGTGGCCTCTCCCATTGCGGAGCACAGGCTCCGGATGCGCAGGCTCAGTAGCCATGGCTCATGGGCCCAGCCGCTCCGCGGCATGTGGGATCTTCCCGGACCAGGGCACGAACCCGTGTCCCCTGCATCGGCAGGCGGACTCTCAACCACTGCACCACCAGGGAAGCCCGATCAATTTCACTTTTTAAGAAACTACCAAAGTGTTTTCCAAAGTGGCCATGCCCCCACTGTACATTCCCACCAGCAGTGAAGGAGAGTTCCATTCACTCCACAACCTCTAACACTTACTAGAGTCAGATTTTAAAATTGTACCCATTTCATAGTTATGTAGTAGTATTCAACTGTGGGGCTTTTTTTTTTTTTTTTTTTTTTTGCGGTACACGGACCTCACTGTTGTGGCCTCTCCCGTTGCGGAGCACAGGCTCCGGACGCGCAGGCTCAGCGGCCATGGCTCATGGGCCCAGCCGCTCCACGGCATGTGGGATCTTCCCGGACCGGGGCACAAACCCGTGTCCCCTGCATCGGCAGGTGGACTCTCAACCACTGCGCCACCAGGGAAGCCCTCAACTGTGGTTTTAATCTGTACTTCCCTAATGACTAAGATACTAAGCATCTTTTCATGTTTTTATCTGCCATCCACACATCTTTTTTGGTGAAATGTCTCCAAACAAATCAAATCTGTCAAAAATATTTAAAGGAAAAAGTTTTTCAATTGAAGGAACATCCATTTTCCAGCCCCATCTTTTCTATGGGTTGTGATCTGGCTCAGGCCATTATCTGGGCAAAGGGGACATCTTCATGTTCCTCCACCAAAAAGTGAGTGTTTTATGTCTGCCAATCCGGGAGGACAGACCTGACTTCAGGCTCCCCAAGATGCAGGGACCAGCTCTGGGAGCCAGCTCCAGGGAGCCCTCACCATGGCTGCCTTCCCTGAGATGTCTCCGTGGAGTCAGTCAGTCCTCAAAACATGTGTGGATGAGGAATAAAGGTGTACTGGGGAAGAGGCTGGGATTGGGTCTCACTCATCCTCAACTGTGTTTCGTGTTCAAGGACATTAAAGAGTGGGCCCCACCCTGGTGCACCACAAACTGCATAATAAGGGCTTCTAGAAACTGTCAAGGACCTGAATAAAGAAAGAATAACTCCTGAGATGTTCACTTAACTGATCACATGTGAACTGAAGGACAGTAAAATGAAAGCACATGAAAGAGTGAGTCCCATTGCCAACCTCTCTGTATGCTGAGTGAAAGACCACATACATCATCCTGGACATGGGAGTATCTGTCATAGTCACTGACTGATGGCCCCAGTGTCAATCTCTATCTAAGTATTACTAAGTATATTAACTACCTTCTTTCTTATTTTGAGAAAACAATAGTCTAGGCTCTTTTTCAACTTTAATCTATGCTCTTGAAACAGTGTGAATCTCCCTTTTTAAAAAGAGCCGATGATTCTGTGAACCTTATGATTGACATCCCTGAGTGTATTTCCTGGGTTTAATATATGGAATTAGATTGTGAGTCACAGTTTTATTGGGTAAATTGTGTTCAAGCAAGAAAAGTGGATGTTAATTCTAAAAACCGAATTAGTGTTTATAATGTAAAAATCAACAGTGCACTTATTCACCAATCTCGTCTCTCAGTTACAGAGTCCAGGCTCACACTGCTTGCCCCATGCCTGGCCAATAAATCAAGAGACAAGTTGCTGGGGCAAGGAATAGCAAATTTATTCAGAAAGCCGGCAGACCAAGAAGATGGTGGACTCGTGTCCCAAAGAACCATCTTGCCTGAGTTAGAATTCAGGCTTCCTTTATACTAAAAGGGGAGGGAGTAAAATCAAACATTTCCTGGTTCTGGTCAGCCTCCAGAGGGGATGTGTTAATTTCTTCCTTCCTACAGTCATTCACAGGTGGACGTGGTCAGGATGTCTCTGGTGAGCTAAACTAAGGTGTTTTGGCTTAATGCTCATTACCCGTGAGGCAGAGTTCCCAAAGATGGGCCATAATGTAAAATTTAAGTTTACAGGCAACACTCCTTTAGTAATTAACTTGTAATAAAATACAAAGGTTCTTCCCTATTACATCCCCTTCTCCTCAGTCACAAAATTAAGACTGTCTCACAGCCTCTTTATTGTGAGGTGCGGCCATGAGACTGAGTCCTGGCCAAGTTTACATGGCTAGAAGTGATATTTGGCCCACACAGGCCTGACCTATGAAAACACTCCCCCAAGAGAGGTAACACGCTCTTTCACCCTCTACAATGAGTGGGGTAGACCCAAGCACTGGAGCCAGATTTGAAGCCACATGTTGACAATGGCAAATTCATAGAAAAGATGGTCCTGGGGTCCCGGATCATTGTTGGGAGAAAAGCCATAAGCAAAGTCCCTTGATTTGAAAGCCTATATTTAGGTGTTATATGAAGCAAAGATAAGCTTGTATGGTGTTCAAACAATAGTCACGTGTTTTTCTGTTGCAGAAGCTAACTTCACCTTAACTGACAGAAGTCTGTACACCAAAGAAAGTTTTCCATAAATATATATATATATATATATATATATATATATATATATATATATTTCAAATTGGGGAAATATCAAAGACTCCCTGAAAATTTGCAAAACTAAATGATAAATGTAAATAATAAATGTAATTATTTAAGGAATTATAGATCATGTTCTTCTCTCTAAACTTTTTTTTTGTGGAAATTGAAGATGTACAAGCATGATTTTGGTTTCTGGTATTTTAATCTGATACAGAAATACAAGGGTAGATTGCCTTCTTGTACTTAGCAAACAATAATAAAATTAAGAGTGTTCCAATTTCACTTTTTTCTGATTTTTCGTAGGGATTTGTTAAATGGGGGGAAAATCTCACTTCAGTCTCCCCTCTAATAAGCTCCAAGGCACACTGGCTGAATGACCCCTGCTTCAGAGAGCTACTGAGTTCTTGGAAGTTCCTCTGAACAATTCCAAAACAGGTACAAGCCTGAAGAGATTCTACCTTTATCTTCTGCTCCAGTTGTTCCTGATTGTGATCAAAGTTAGAGAGAGATTTATCAAGGGGGCTCTTATCTCAGGCTTAACTGTAGTCCTCTGTCAAGCAGGTTGAAAAGTGGCGGATGGTCAAAACAGGTGCTTCAGTGCCTTTGGGGTTTTGATATCCCCTGTTCTTCTCCTGAAACTTGAAGTCGGTCCTGACATTATGGCATGACTTAGAAGAGATCCTTTCCAGATATCTTAAAGCCATGAATATTTCCTTGCTCTCCAAGCTATGGCACGAAGGCTTGTCCCAGGAAAGAGAACAGGTATGGCTAGAGCAGAGCATCTCCAGGGCCATTAACGAAAAGCAGGGCCTCGAAAATTTCCGTGATTCTCCGACATGGCCGCGAGGAGGCGCTTGGCTTTGTTCGCCACTCATCAACGGCCTGCAGAGGGCGTCCGACTCGCCCCGAGACCAATAGGCTCCTTAGTGGGTGCGGGATCCACGTCCTGGGTCCGGGATCCACGTCCTGAGTCCGAGAGATGTGGAGCCTTTTCCCGGACGAGAAACCCACTTACATTTATCACAGGTTCGCCTGCGTGACCCCTGGGGGCTGCGGAAATACTGAATAAAAAGTTGCTTTTCCCAGGCCCTGACTGCCAGGAGGAGCTTGGCCACGCAGATCTCTTGAGACTATTTTCTGAAAAAATGAGCACAGACCCTCCCGTTTTCCGCGCTCTCCCCATCTCTTTACTCTCAACTTTCTCGTATAACATTTTAGCGAGACTTATTTTACAAAACTATCCATTTATTGAGGCATTTGGAGTATCCATTTGTTGAGGCATTTAGAGGCTGGAAATCATCACGTGCTGTACTAATTTTTCCATATTCAGGGTTGTTTCTTAGGAGAGATCCCGACACAAATCCAGAGAAAGGGAAAACATATCCATGATAGGGGCAAAATATACAAATACTGGGGCTTCCAGTTGAAAAAGCTGGGGCCAGTGCCCGCAGAGTCACGTAACATAATCACTTTTTTGGTGGAAATAATGGATTTTAGAACCTTGTGTGTACCTGTCACCACTGTTCCTTATATAGCTGACCACTAGCATTATGTCAATATCATCTTTTTCCGTAGTATCAATAATTTCCTAAGCTAAATAATATCTAAATTTCTCTTTCATTTCAATAAAGTTAATAAATCTTTCTTCTGTTGTTATGACGGTATTCTTAATGTGAACATGCCTTATAATCTGACATTTCTGCAGCAAGGAGTGCATTTGTCATACAATTAAAAAGTTAAGTATAATATTTTGCGTCTTACTTTCTCCATGGTATTTCAGATCAAACGTGATTTCTTAGCATTATAAATTCGTTTGGAATTTTATTATACAAATAAGGTGGGGGAAAGAAAGCAATACTAATGGAGAAACACATGTAATGGTCATAGCCTCCCGAAACAGGCTCATTCTAAGACTGAGATTTAATCAAAGGATTATAGAATGCTCCCCTCCCCCACAGTTTACCACCATACTAAAAGGAATTCAGTATAACAAGAGTGGATAACAGCTGAAAGAGCTATAAGACACAAACTCTCTCTGAGGAGGAGAATTTATGGAAGCCCAGAGTCCCAAGGGAATGAAAACAAGGACACTAGAGGTGTTTGAAGGCTCTAGAACCTAGAGTTACAGCAAACATTAAGAACAGCTCAACTCCTAGCCCAGTTAACATAAATCTTCACACAAAAGGCCTATTTACCTCAGTTCATATGATTCAATACAACATGTCTGGCTTTCAACAAAAAAAATTACAAGGCATGCCAAAGGGATATATTTTTTTTAAAAAAAGTCAGTATCAGTAAGAACAGTGAGCTTTGTGGCATTTTAAATTGCCCTCTTCCATCCTTCTCTTCCCAGTTCCATGGTAGCTTGAAAATCAGCAGGTTCACAATCAAGGTAGCTGTAAAAAGCAGCAGCCTACCAGCCACAGGAAGGGACAACTGGTTCAGGAGCTCCCCAGAGCCCCATCTCCAGAGAACTGTCACTATCTGAACTATTTTTCAGCTCCCTGAAAGGGCCTCATTCACAGGCTTGTCTTTATTTGACCCAACTTGGAACTCACTCCATGGGAGAAGCCCCTGTCCCCAGAGAGAGGATCTAAAGCAGTCAGTGGCAGTTAACACCACAGCTGCCTGAAGCACTGATACTGCTTGCGGCAAACAGAGGCCAGCCAAAAACATAAGGAAAACCTAAGGAATGAGATGCCCATAGGAGGGTTGAAAGGCTCTCACATATTCTTGGGGATCTAAAAGGTTACGTGTGTGTGCAAGACTGTGTACACACCCAGGAAAGACCTAGGAAGGCCTAATCACTCACCTCTGGCTAACCTTAAGACTGTGCACAAAGAGCAAAGGCTAAGAGAGAATTATAAATTGCTGGAGTATTGAAGACGCGCCCAGAAACACACAACAGACCCTCAGCAAAGACTATGAGACTTATTGGTTCAGTTAATTTAAGGAAATCTCTATCTAATCATTGGCAGACTACTAGGCTGAGTACACACTTCAATAGCCAACATGATATAAAAATAAGAATGTTCAGCAGTAGTCCCAGAAAGTCACAAATCAAACAACAACAGCATCAATAACAAACCCTAAGGAGATCAATAAAGTTCTGATTTCGAGATTTGTCACATTTTATTGTTTAAAATGCCCAGTTTTCAACAGAATAGCAAAAGACATGCAAAGAACCAGGAAAGTATGACCCATACAGAAGAAAAAAGCAGTCAATGGACTTCCCTGGTGGTCCAGTGGTTAAGAATCCACCTTCCAATGCAGGGGACATGGGTTCGATCCCTGGTCGGGGAACTAAGATCCCACATGCCGCGGGGCAACTAAGCCCACATGCCACAACTACTGAGCATGTGAGCCACAACTAGAGAGCCCACATGCTGCCCACACACTCTGGAGCCCGCATGCCACAGCTACTGAGCCCACACGCTCTGGAGCCTGTGCACCAGAACTAGAGAGAAGCTCACGCCCCACAATGAAAGATCCCACATGCCGCAACGAAGATCCCTCATGCCGCAACTAAGACCCAGCACAGCCAAAAATAAATACTAAAAAAAGAAAAGAAAAGAAAAAAAAAAGCAGTCGAAGAACTAGCCCTAAGGAAGCCCACACATTGGACTTATTAGACAAAGACTTTAAATCAGCTATTTTATATGATTAAGAACTCAGGAAAACCGTGAATAACTAACTAAAGGAAAGTATGAGAATACTATCTCATAAAATAGAAAATATCAATAAAGAGATAGAAATTACTTTTTTTTTTTTTTTTTTTTTGCGGTAAGTGGGCCTCTCACTGCTGTGGTCTCTCCCGTTGCGGAGCACAGGCTCCGGACGCGCAGGCTCAGCGGCCATGGCTCGCGGGCCCAGCCGCTCCGCGGCATGTGGGATCTTCCCGGACCGGGGCACGAACCCGTGTCCCCTGCATCGGCGGCGGACTCTCAACCACTGTGCCACCAGGGAAGCCCAGAAATTACATTTTTAAAAAAGATCCAAATAGAAATTCTAGATCAGCCACACTGGTGATCATTCATGTTTACATGACTGATCTCCAATAAAAACCTTTGACACCAAGGTTTAGGTGAGCTTTCCTAGTTGGAAATATTCCATGCATATTGCCAGACCCTATTGCTGGGAGAGGTAAGCACAATCCACACAATCCCACTGGGAATGGACAACTGGAAGCTCATACCTGGAACTCTCCTGGACCATTCCCCATGCTTCTCTTCCTTTTGCTGATTTTAGTCTGTATCCTTTCACTGTAATAAACCATAACTGTGAGTATAACAACTTTTCATCAGGGTTCTCAGTAATTGCTCTTAATTCTTTTTAAAAATTAACAATATATTTTTCCTAATTTAAACATAATGCTTGTTATACTAGATGTTCATTGTAGTGTTATTTAAGGTCTTGACAAACTGGAACCAACCTAACTATCCAACAACACAGAAATGGTGTCTCTCATAGATACAGAAAAAACATGGGTAGTTGCCAGAGGAAAGGGGGTGGGAGGAGCTGAAATAGGTGAAGGGCATTGAGAGGTACAAACCTCCAGTTAAAAAATAAATTAGCCATGGGGATGTAATCTACAGCATAAGGACTATGGTCAATAATATTGTAGTAACTTTGTATGGGGACAGACAGTTACTAGACTTTTTTTTTCCTCCAGTTTTAAAGATCTTTCTCTATCTCTCTTTTCAAGAATAGAATAACGGTATAACATATTCAAGAAGAGAAGAATAATATAGCAAATATCCATGCTGCTTCCACTGAGAATTGTCACCTCTTCCCTTCCGTGGGAGTAGGGAGATCAACCATCATTAATTATCCATGTCAGGTTCTCTGTTAAACAGTTTACATCAGTTACTCATTGAAGAGTATATGTATATGAGATGCAAGAGGGAGGAGATACGGGGATATATGTTTATGTATAGCTGATTCACTTTGTTATACAGCAGAAACTAACACACCATGGTAAAGCAATTATACTCCAATAAAGATGTTAAAAAAATAAATAAAGTAAAACTACAGATGAAAAAAAAAGAGTATATGTATATGTAGTGGATAGTATTATCCCCATTTTCAAGATGATGTGAAAGACACAGACCCAAAGAAACTTCCAGGATCATAGAGATAGTAAGTGGCAGAACCAAGACTGGAATGCAGCTCTCTCTGACCCTGCCACTGCACCATGCTGTCTCCTAGATCTGTGTCCAATTTACAATCCTATCATCACTGATTTCCCTCAGTGATGATAGGATTATAAATCCTACTGTTGACAGTGGGACTTTTTTTTTTTAACTCCTGATGTAAGAAGCAGAACATAAAGCCTTTTGTTTTGAATGACATATCTTTAAGTTACCCGGAATGATTTTATCCGTGTGTGTTAACTAGTTTTTAGTGTGTTTTTTCCTTTGCAAATTATATAGACCATTTATTTTAAATCTTAGTGTTTATTTTCATCAACTATATGAAGCCTTGCCTTTCAATGTCTTATAAAAATTTTTAAAAATACAACAGTTGGGCTTCCCTGGTGGCACAGTGGTTAAGAATCCGCCTGCCCATGCAGGGGACACGGGTTAGAGCCCTGGTCCAGGAAGATCCCACGTGCCGTGGAGCAACTAAGCCCGTGAGCCACAACTACTGAGCCTGCGCTCTAGAGCTTGCGAGCCACAACTACTAAGCCCGCGCACCTAGAGCCTGTGCTCCGCAACAAGAGAAGCCACTGCAACGAGAAGCCCGTGCACTGCACCAAAGAGTAGCCCTTGCTCGCCACAACTAGAGAAATCCCACGTGCAACAACGAAAACCCAACACAGCCAAAAATAAATAAATTTATATATATATAAAAAATAAAAGTTATGTGTGCCTTTTGGATAAAAGTTGTAATTACTCAAAAGTGTTTAACTGGAAGTCCAATACCCTCAGGCACTCTCAGGGTTTAAACTGTTTCTTCCATCCCTCCCTGTCCCCAGTGCTTGACTCTCAGAAATGCCAAGTCCAAGTAGCAGGAAGATCTCTGGGTCTGATAGTAAGTAAAGACTCACCAAAGCGAAGGGCCTTCTAGCCTTAGGAGTGATCGCTAATGATAGGGAGTCTCTTCCCACTAGGAATGGTGGAGGGTCGTCCAAAGACTACAGAGTCTGAGCAGGGCCCTTAGCTTGCCTTCATGTGGCTTAGACATAGATGCTTCCCTGGGGAAGACCCAGATTTTGGGGGGTGGCACATCTGAACACAATCTTACATTGAGCCAAGAATCTGGTGATAAATGAGATCAATTCCTCAGTCAACCAAGAGAGCTTGTTCTCCTTAGACTGGAGTGATGCTTGACAGGTCTTGGAGAGCAGTGTCCAACCCCAAAGACTGATCAGACCCTTTCCAAAGTTTCAACTTTTTGCCTTATAAAGATGCTCAGGGACAAATTCTGCTGTTTCTTTCTTTCCTCCTTAAGGATTTTCTTCTCCAATCTTGAAAACATTGAAAATTCAATAACCTGAATCTGTTAACACTGTCTAGTAACTTTCATTTTTTCTTTTTCATTTGTTGTTCTAACAGCAGTGTGACCAACTTGGAAAATAATGAGTCAGTAATCTTTGTTTTCCACATTTGCCAAAATCATCACTTTGGTTTCATTCTTTAAGACTATAGAAAAGAGTTCAGAATCAGGAATTAGAGAACTCTCTTCTTGCTGACCGCCTATAATGGATTTAATCATGGGAGAATGTCCCCATAACTGATTCATGTAGCTCCTCTGAATCTATTTATTCAACGACATTTATTAAGTGTCTACTGTGTGTCAGGCAGCACCATGTTATTAACTGGGGATATTCGACCTGGCCTTAAGGAAGTCTACAGTATAGCAGGGGAAGATGTAGAGACAAGTGCAACAAAGTATTATAGAGGCTGTGAAGTGTTTACAAGGTATGGTGTCAGGGGGTGGGGGGCAGAGGAGGGAGTGGTCAATTCCATTGGGAACAGAGTTTCTGGAAGTTCTTCATGGAAGATGTGATGCTTAAGCTTTGCTTGGAGGAGGCATCTGGTAAAGAGCAGACTTTGAAGCCAGTATCCTCAGTCCAACTGTGAAGCCTGAGATTTTCTAGCTGTGTAACACTGAGCAAGGGAACCTCTGAGCCTGCTTTCAGTCTCTGTAACATTAGGATCATAGTAGCAATCTCATAGTGCAGTGGTGAAGGTTACCTTAAACATATATTTTGAACACTGTTGGTGGAGGAGGATCAGCAGGGAAAGGGTATTCAGATCCAAACTACCAGGGCTGGAAGGAACTCCTCTGGGTCAATCTAGTGCCTGAAAACTGTCTGCCCTGGGAGCTGTCTCTGGTGCTGATTTCCCGGGGCTTCACACTCATTATCTTGGGAAGACCTGCTCAGCACTCTGCCTGTGTCATTCTTCAGGGGTCTGAACTGCTGTCTCCATCTCAGTAGAAGCCTGGGCTCCAACAAGTGTGCAGACCCCACCTCCTCCCTGCCCATTCCCAGCCTGCCTGCCAGTTCAGCCTTTCTGTGAGCCTTGTGGAAGAAGGGCTGACTCAGAACTATATGATGGGATAGGGGTTCTCAGTATCCATACTCCTGGCTCTGTAGAGGTAGAATGGGGCAACTATATGGGTTTGTCCACATCCTCCACCTGTCTGAGAAGAGTGCCAGGCTCCAACTCTAAACTTCTGCAGAGGAAACTCACCACTCCCCCGCAAAGCCTAGGAAGTGTTTACCTCTTGCTAGAGCAACTGGGGAAAATTTTGTCCCCCGGGGGACACTTGGCAATGTCTAGAGATATTTTCAGATGTCACTACTCAGGGGTGGGGGCATTCATTACTGGCTTCTAGAGGATAGAAGCCAGGGATGCTGCTTAACATTCTACAATGCACAGGACAGTCCCCTACAACCAAGAATTATCTGGCCAATTAGGCCCAAAAACTAGTGCTGAGGTTGAGAAACCCTGCTCTAGGGTTTGAGGCAATTTGGTGTGGTGTCTAGAACCTTACCGGACATCAAGGTCTAGCTCAGTATTCTTTATTTACCAGCTATGACCTTAGATAAATCATTGAACTGCTCTGAGCCTCACCTTCTACATACGTATGTTTAGGTTCCTGGACTAGAAAGCCTCAAAGCCCATTCAAGTTCAAACTCAACATGTCTGCATAAATATTTGCTGAGTACACCGCTAGGAACCAACATTCTATGGTACTATGTACATAAAATATCAGGAAATGCATAAAATATCAAAAGGAAAGGAACATAATGGGGGGAAGGTGAGAGCTGATAACAGGTTACTACCCAAATATACACAGAATTTATGCAAATATAAGTGTTCAGATAAAATACAGGCTCTTAAACTTCAGGTGGTGACAAAAAATGACATCTTCACTAGCAATTAAAGAGATACAAAATAAAATAACTATGCCATGTTTGCTAATCTTTATAAAGAAACAACTCAAAATGCTTAGGAATGCAAGGTAGTATATGTACTTAGATATTCCTCTGTTTCCCTCTGAACAAACCCTCAGCCTGGGACTATGAAATAGCAGCTACAGAACTGGTTATGCCGCACAATCAAATCATTCCATCATGAAGAGGATATTTAAAGTTTCTTTCTATATCTATAAAAATTTGTGCCAGCCTTTGGACAGTAACTGAAACATCAGTTCTCCTGGATTTCAGACCTTGAGGCTCAGACTGGAACTACACCATCAGCCCTCCTGGGTCTCCAGCTTGCGGACTCACCTGCAGATCTTGGGACCTGTCAGTCTCCAAAATTGCGCGAGCCAGTTCCGTATACTAAATATCTTTCTGTATATATAAAAAATTAATGAGGGACTTCCCTGGTGGCGCAGTGATTGAGAGTCCGCCTGCCGATGCAGGGGACATGGGTTCGTGCCCCGGTCTGGGAGGATCCCACGTGCCGCGGAGGGGCTGGGCCCGTGAGCCATGGCCGCTGAGCCTGCGCGTCCGGAGCCTGTGCTCCGCAATGGGAGAGGCCGCAGCAGTTAAGAGGCCCGCGTACCGCAAAAAAAAAAAAAAAAAAAAAAAAAATTAATGAGGGACTTCCCTGGCAGTCCAGTGGTTAAGACTCTGCGCTTCCACTGCAGGGGACATGGGTTCCATCCCTAGTCGGGGGAACTAAGATCCTGCACATCACACGGCGTGGCTAAAAAAAATAAAAATTAATTAACAGGAACTTAGCATTCTAAAGTAAAGAACAAGGTACTAGATTACCCTCCCCCCTCCTTATTCACCAAACAATAAGGCACTGGATTTAAAGAATTAATTTTCAGAATTAGGAATAAACCACCTTATCACACCTTCCTTTCACCTCTTAATTATCTTGAATACCACCTTCAGGGTTAATGGGAGCCGCAAAGGGCGCAGAGATCCCAGAAGGAAAGGACTGTGAGTGTACTCCTTAGGAGAGGAAGATGTAAAGCTGCTGGTGTATCTCTTTCCATGTGGAAGTCCCTGTCTGAGGCAGTCAATGTGGATCCTCCTCATTTGTTCCCATACAAGAGGCTCTTTTATAAGAAAGACCAGAAGGAGGTCGCTTCTAGAAATGACACTTTCAAGCTGGTGTAATTTGGAGATGGAGACCTCCATCACACTGGTTTCAGTCATTTGACAAGGATGGGCCACCCTAGCTGTGCCAAGAGAGAGAGGGCACACAGCACAGGAAACAACTTTAATTACCCTTCTTAAAACCATCTTTTCATGATCCTCCATTGCATCACTCTGAGTGTGAGGAAACAGACCTCTTCACTCTGCCTGTAGGTCAAGGAGAGAGAAGTAGCCGACACCTCCCAGGAAAAGGTACTACCAGAGGAATGAGCCTAGGAAGTACTCCTCTGCTGGATACAGAGTGAAGGTGCAAAAGGTACACATATTTGGGCCTCAGAGAGAGAATACAGGCACTGTTGCTCACTGAGCAGTCCTTTATGTGGTACCGAGGACACCGCGTGACTTGGGAAGTGTCAGCTGGGAAGAGGCAGAAAAGCCTTACCAGCCAGCAAGGTGATGTGGCTTCCCAGTAAACTGTCAAAACCTGCCAGGGCTTAGGGCTTCACACTCTGCCAGGCTGTGAATTCATGTAGACAGGGAGCCATGAATGACTTGTTCACCACTGCCTCCTAAGCACAGCTCTGTGCTTGGCACATAGGTACACTCCACAGGTGCTTTAAAAAAAAAAAGGTTAAATATTTAATGGAATCTTTTAGGTGAACATTCACATGACACTGGAAAGCATGAATAGGAAGAGGAAATTCTGTTTCTGGAATAGCTATGGTATGATAATGGAATTTGGCCCTTTTAAAATCAACAAATGTGTCTTAAAATTGGGTGAAACTCTCTTATTAGGAAATTCAACCACTTTCTGCAGGAGCACAATTGTTGCACTTCTCATCAAAGTGCTTTCTTTGGTCCCTTAGTTCAGTTATTTGATTTTTTTTTTAATGATGTAATAGTTTGAAGGTTGACCAAAAAAAAAAAAGGCTGAGTAAAACCTGGGACCTGGATACAATGTCATAATTAAACTGAGAAGTAAAATGTAGTAAAGGAATATGCTTTTATCACTTTGCCTAATAGTCCAAAGAATAACTCTTAAGAATAAGGGAACTCTACTTAAACCACACATAGTCTAGCTCAATTTACCAACCACCACCAAGCAACATAGGTAAGTACTATAAAGGAGTCACCCAACTCAACAAATCCACCTGCCAGTTTCTACTACATAATTCACTTAGGCTTTATACCCCTTAAATGCAAATGTTTCAGCAAGATGAAATACTAAAAACACAATAATTAAAATCAAGCCCCATGGACTTCCCTGGTGGTGCAGTGGTTAAGAATCTGCCTGCCAATGCAGGGGACACAGGTTCGAGCCCTGGTCCAGGAAGATCCCACATGCCGCGGAGCAACTAAGCCCGTGCATCACAACTACTGAGCCTGCGCTCTAGAGCCCGTGAGCCACAACTACTGAGCCCGCGTGCTACAACTACTGAAGCTCGCAAGCCTAGAGCCCCTGCTCCTCAACAGGAGAAGCCACCGCAGTGAGAAGCCCGCACACCACAACGAAGAGTAACCCCCGCTCGCTGCAAGTAGAGAAAGCCCGCGCGCAGCAACAAAAACCCAACACAGTCAAAAATAAATAAATAAAATTACTAAAAAAAAAAAAAACAAGCCCCATGATGTTCCCTCTCCTTTTTTTAGCTCCTTGATATTGTCCCCACCAGGAGCCTGTGATTTACTGGTAACTCCAACATTCTGGAAAACTATTAGATAATAAACACTGTGCAAGTCAATACTTAAAGGATGTCAAATTCATAAATCATCATGTGGCAGTCTCAGAATGAAGTTCACAAAGAGAAATTCCTAAAATGCAACAGAGTCTACAGGACAGGAGTAAAACAGACGATGCACCAATACCCCAGCTGACTTCGGGCACTGACCTTCACCCTCTGATTCCAAGATCAGTACAGAATCTTAATGCACACTGCAGACAGAAAAACACAGTCATGGCTTTACCTACCCCTCCCCTGAGAATCTGGAGAAATGTTTCTCTTCAGAAAAACAAAAACCAAACAAACAAACAAACCACCCCCCTACATTTCCAAATTCAATCAACCGGATAACCTGGCAGCAACCCCAGGCTAATCGCAGAGCTCCAAAACAACCCTCTCTCTGACGCCTGTCAACTTCACTGGGCAAAGGGAATCGGCAAACCCTGACTCTCCGGCTAGGTCGGGCCCCATCCAGGGAGGCTAAGCGCAGGGGGAGCTTCATACCAACCCATCGGTGATAGTAGACTGTGTGCCATTCATTGGGGCCTTTGGCGAGAGGTCCTCCTTTTATCCAATTTGCATCTTACAGCTGACGCCACCCCACTCCCAGCGCTCCAGGACCAGGCTCAACTCTGTAAGGCACACAAGAGTCCAACTCAAAACTCCATTCAGTCACCTAGAACGTCCGACTGGAAGTGGTCAAGGAAAGGAGATGTGGGTGAGAGCGAAGCAAGTTACCTCCCAAAGCAAACCAAGCAAGTCCGCCAGAAGGCGAGTCCTAGAGCTAGAGAGCGATCCTCCTCGGGAAGGCACAGGAGAAAACTTCGTCACGGAGGGAAGTCGGCGAGCCGCGGGGAAGGGCGCCCGGGAGTCCCTCCGGGGCCGGGGCAGGATTGGCTCAAGGCTGGGTGTCGGCTCCTGCGCCGGGTCTCGGGGGCCTGCAAGTCCCCGCCGCCGGGCCGGGCCAGCTAGGCTCCGCTCTCCATCTGGGGCTACCGGCCGGTCGTGGCCGCAGCCTCGGCCGCGTCTCGGGCCGGACTCCTCGCCGTCCCCGCCAGGTTCCGAGCGCCGGAACTAGAGCGGATGTGGGGGACGGGGTTCCGACAGGCGGAAGTGACCGGAACCTGTTCTCGCAGCGCGGCAGCATGTTTCCCATGTCTCGGCGCCCCGGACTTTTCCGCGGTCTGCACCAGCGGCGGCGGCGGCGGCGGCTCCTCCCACACACGTGGGTAGGCGGCGGTTGCCTCGAGGGGCGGGAGGTGCCCGTCTATCCCGGCCTGGAAGCGCCGGCCCCGGAGACGGGCAGCGACGGCGGCGACTCGGAACGCACGGCCAGCTCGCCGGGTTCCCGGGCCCTCGCGGGAGCGCGCTCGGCGGGCGGAGGAGGCCGCCGGCGATGGGGGCCGCGCGACAATCCCATAGATGCTTTTCAAATATATGAACCTATCATGTGAACTCTAAAGTAGTGTTGTAGAAATGAAAGACATTTTTACGCATAAAACTGAAAGTAGGTTCCGCTTAAACTATGATCTTACTTTGTCTTTTTATTTTCATAGGTGATATTCGTGAACCTCAGAGGTTCCTCAATAATAAATCCACCCAAGGTAGCGCGGTTGGACAGAAGATGAGCACTGTGGTTATCCTTCCAATCACTGGGCTTGCTCAACTGGTTGGGGGTAAATGCACCAGAGGGGTGGTTTAGTGGGAGGGAAAATTAGGTGGCCTGGGAGTTAGGAAACCTGTTTTCCAGGTGGCACCAGGAGCTGTGTGCGCTGTAGCAGGCCCAGCCCCAGGACACAGGATCCCTTTCCACCTTTCCCTCCCCACAGTGCCCATCCCCCTCCAGGAGCTCACAAGCAATGACATCCCTGTACCAGGGCCACTTGCAACCCCTCTCCATGTACATGGGAGAGAATTGATCAAAAAGAAAGCTGCCATGCTGGGCACTTTCAGGATCTGGCCCAGTGTGTTTCTGAACTCAAGGTTTCCAGATTTGTCAGCAGCAAGACTGGCCCAGGCAAGTCACTTCTTGGTATCTCTCCGTGGAAAGAAGAGCTGATTCAGCTCCAGAGTCTGGACAGAGAGGGCCAGCCACAGCACCAGGTAGGTCGGGGAGCCTGGGTCTCGGAGTTGGAGTTGAAAGAGCACTGAGCAGGCGTCGGGAGACCCGGAGACTGGTCGGTAAAAGCTGTGAGACCCGGACAAGCTGTTTAGTATCTCTGGACTGTCAGCTTTGGGAAAGTCGGTGAGATGATGTATATAAAAAGCACGTTCCTGCACGACAAGGAAACAATCACCAAAATGAAAAGGCAGCCTATGGAATAGGAGAAAATATCTGCAAACCCTATATCTTATAAAGGATTAATATCCAAAATATATAAGGAACTCCTACAACTCAATAGCAAAAATCCAAATAACCTGATTTTTTAAATGGGCAAAGGATCTGAGGAGACATTTCTTCACACCTGTTAGGATGGTTATTGTTTAAAAAAAGGGGGGGTGTTGGTGAAGGTCTGGAGAAAAGGGAACCATTGTACACTGTTGATGAGAATGTAAATTGGTGCAGCCATTATGGAAAGGAGTATGGAAGTTCCTCAAAAAATTAAAGTTAGAACTACCATATGATCCATCAATCCTACTCCTGGGTATGTATCCAAAGGAACTGAAATCATGATCTTGAAGAGATATCTGCATTCACATGTTCATTGCAGCATTATTCACAATTATTATAGCCAAGACATAAAAAGAACTTAAGTGTCCATTAGTGGGTGAATCAATAAAGAAAATGTGGTATCTACATACAACGGAATATTATTCAGCCTTAAAAGAGAAGGAAATCCTGCCGTTTGCAACATCATGGATGAACCTGGAGGACATTATGTTAAGTAATATAAATCAGGTACAGAAGGACAAATACTACATGATATGAGGAATCTAAAATAATCAAATATACAGAAATGGAGTAGAATGGCGGTTGCCAGGGGCTATGGGGAGAGGGAAACAGGAAGGTGTTGGTTAGAGGATACAAATTTTCAGTTATACACCATGAATATGTCCTAGAGATCTGCTGTACATCTTAGTGTCCATAGTTAACAATACTGTATTGTACGCTTAATATTTTGCTAAGAGGGTAGATCTTAAGTTATATTCATATCACAAAAAGTAATAACAAAGAGGACAGGAGGAAACTTTTGGAGGTGATGGATGTGTTTACGGCATAGATTGTGGTGTTGGTTTAATGGCTGTATACTTATCCCCAAACTCACCAAGTTGTATACATTAAATATGGTCAGCATTTTGTATATCAATCATACCTGAATATGGTATTGGTTGTTTTTTTAAAAGCATGTTCCTTTACTAAACAGTTGTCAGATCTTAAATATGTGTTGTCTTGCCATGAAGCCTATTCTTCCAGTAAGTTCTAACAAGAACTTTATTCTTCCAAAGTTATTCTTTTCACAACCCCCTGAGTTCATTTATCCCTTTTGCACAGAGAACTTTAGTACAGGAACTGTTACCATTTTCTTTTTTGTGAGTCTGATGGACTATGGCTTGTCTCTCCATAGAAATGCCCTGTGTGCTTGCATGCACACACACACACACACACACACACACACACACACACCCCACACACACTGTTTTGCATATAATTCCTGTGGCTTTTTGACACCCAGAAGTCCATGGATCTGGGTTTTAAAAATCCAGAAAAGGAATGTTTGAGTCCTAAAATATCTCAGAATCCAGGATTATGATTCTTTTTTCATGCTGGCCAAGCCAGTCTAGATAGTGTCAATATCCTGCTCTGCTTCTCAATCCTGCTCCATCTCCAGGGAATGTTCACTTCAGACCTACTGAAGTTGACTGTCCTGCCAGAGGTCATACCTTCAAATATCTCTTCCCTCACCCTCCTTGTTCCTCAAACGTCCTCAGCTGGCGTTGGCTCATTGCACTGGTGTGCAATGGAGACGCACCTGGGGGCAGGTGGAAGCCTTCTCATGGTAAATCAGGGCTGGGCTACAGCTCATTTCTGCCTCCAGTGCTCCTGGGTCGTTGACAAGCCTGCTTCCTAGATCCCTGGCCAGCACTTCTCCCTTCCTCTGCTCCACTCCTGCCCTGGGTCCACCTGCAGGGCCACACCTAGAGAGTCACGCTTGAGGAAATAGACTGCCTCCTAACAGTGAACTCAACTTGATCAGGGGCTCCCAGCAAACACAAGAAGCTCAGAGAAGGGTCACAATGCAAATGGTAGGAACTCACACTGAGCTTTCTTTCACAGATGGTGGCAGGTGTTCTAAATGACCCGTAAGTGGGAGAGGAATGGAAGTGATTCCCCCCTCAGACTTCCAAAAATTGGGATCCAGAGTATTGCCCCTACTGTGGTGTCTTTTTGGTGTTTCAGATCTCATGCTAGATCAGTGAAAGGTAAGAAACTTAGAAGGACAGTGTTCCCAATAGATCAGAATGCAGACGCGGTACCGAGGCTGTGTGTGTTTCAGCCCTTCAATTCACACTTTTCATGCTGCCTCTAAAATGGGTAGGGATACCCAGATTCATGACCCATTCACTGGACTGTCTCAGCCTGAGAATAATGTAATTCCCATGGACTACTCTGTCTTAGGGTGAAACTAGGCCAACTCTATTTGCAGGCTTAGTCTTCTTAGATTCAAAGTACATTTGTAATGAGTTTCTGTGCTCCTCACCAGAGAGCAAAGAAAATATTAAAGCTTGTTTGCAAAGTTGGCACAAGAAAGAGCCTAGAGGCTAAAATTCCAAAGACCTCGTGGTTAGCTAGAATTTCCTATCAGATTATTTAGCTTCTTTCCAGATGATTTTTCTTAAGAAATGGGTCACAGGTGTATATTCTGCCTTTTCCTAATAAAGCTTTGATAACATCGACTTGGCTATCCAAACTCCTTTGTAAAAGTCTGCACAAGTTTCCTGTAAGACAGCACCTCTCCTTGTGTAACCTGGAAGCCTGACAGGACTCGAGGGCATTTGGCTCCAACTGGCATCCCTACCCATCACCTGGCTCTGCTGAACTGCCCCGATGCCCCAGCCGCGTGTGAGAACTCACCTACTGCTCTCTGGGAAGTCTGTGCCTAGGCTAGGCAGCAGTTCTTTGTAAGTGGGCCTTCTGAAGGAGGGGGAGGGGCAGGGGAAGGCAAGGACAGGGTAATAAATACCTTGCTTTGGCCTTACTCCTGTGTCTGAGTCTTTTCTCAAGTGCGGATCAAAATGGATAACAGCGCCACCCAGTGGCCAATCCCCAGTAAAACAGCATCACGTCTCTCTCAAGCTGCAGTTATCTAGTACGACAGCCACTAGCCACACGTGACTATTAATTACTTGAAATGTGGCTAGACAGGAAGCAAACCCAGGCAGAGAGTGGGGCCCAGGGAGTGATGCAGCATTCTCTTCTTCAGGTGAGCATCTTGATGCTCCAGGAAGAACTGACCCAGCATCAGCCAGCCAGGACTGCAAATTCCAGCTCTTCCTTTGCTCTCTAAGTGTCCTTGGAGAAAGGACTACCCTTGCTGGCATCAGTTTTCTCTTCTATCAAATGGAAAGTATTTAACAAGCTGATCTCAAAATCCTGTCAGGGCAAAATGTCCCATAATCTCTGTTGTTTCTTCTATCCACTCCTGACCAAGTGAACGGGGAACCTGTAAGGAAGTGCCTGGTTTCCGGCTCATCACGGGTTCCCACCATTTCCTAGGGGCTCAGGGGCCCTGAGGAGACACACACGCAGTATCTCAGCACAGTTCCCTCTTCACAGGACGCTGTCACAGCAGCACCTAGCCAGGTGATGATGGTTCTGCCCATTCTACAGATGAGAAAACAGTTTCAGAGGGGCTATTTGACTCATTCAAAGTCAGACACGGACTCACAGGATGTTGATGCTGGAAAAGATGTCTAAAATTAAAGGGAGGTAGTCCTCACTGTCATCTTACTGGTAGGGAGACTGAGGCTCAAGGTCATGTGACCTGGCAGCAGCCTTGGTAGTGACAACAATGGAATCCTCAGTTTCTAAGACTCCTAGTCCTACCTCATGCTCCTTATCTGTAAACTAAGGGTAATAATAGTGCCCAACTCATAAAATGTTATGAGCACTTAGCACTCAGAGGTAAGTTCTCAATAAATACAGCTGGTATGTGACGTTGCCTGCGTTCACCTTTTTATCTCCAGTTAAGATCCCTTCCTGAGGTCTTTGGCTAGAACTACCCCAGACAGACTTTCCATAAAATAGTCACCTTAGGTCATCTGCAGTGGTGGACCGAGAATAAGTTGGGTGATAAAGATCAGCGAGGGACAAAATTGTTGAAGACATACTGTGTGGAGGGTGGGGAGGTGGCTGCGATTTGGGGAACGATTTTCCTGCAGGTGTAAAGGAATAAAGAGCCTGACAGTCCCCCATTGCAGAGATGAACACAATGGAGAGAGGTACCCGGGTCCAGCTGGCAACTCACAAAGAGTTACTGTCACCGTGTGTCTGACCTTGCCCGCAGTCTCCTGAAAGAAGGGCAGCTGAGTCCTCCTGGCAATAAGTGCCAGTCATCGGAGCACAAAGCAAGCTCTGTGTGTGTTCCTGCTTCTCCCCACATGGTGCCATCTCACGTTGCACAGCACTTTACAGTTTATCAAGGTGAGACAGGTAGATTTTATCTTAGCTCATCCTTACAGCATTCCTGTGCAGGGGGCAGAGAATGTCTGTCTTTGTTTCACAAGGTTTCCTCTCATTTTACAAGCTAGAAACTGAGATGCAGAGGTAGTTGTGCAACTTTGTATAAGGTCACACAGGTAGGACATGGCTTAGCCAATACCCAACATGTGGTCTGAGTCCCTCTTAATCCTGTCGAAGTCTTTACTCCAAAGGTCTGCAACGGCCAAGTGATTTTAGCATCTTCCATTGCTCTGCTCAAACCATAAGTGCTCTGAGAAACTTCATACAGTTCCGTGAACAGGTCATACTCTTTCTCTGTTCTCTTTTTTCTGTGCCTACTCGGAGCCCTGAATATACTGCCTCGTGTGCCAATTAAAGGAACACGAAGCATTCGTGCTCCAGGAAATCTCCAGGCCTTATGATGATGATGTGCCATGTTAAGTGGTCACATTTCTGAAAAATAATTTGTTTCTAACAATTACAAAGGACTCTGGGTACCTAAGAAAATAGCCTGACACAGCAATTCCACTTCTGGGTATTTACCCAAGAAAAATGAAATCATAAGCCTACAAAATCACTTGTACATGATAGTTCATGTACAACCCAAATTTATATTGACAGGAAATAATATATCCACACAGTGAATACTATTCAGCAATGTAAAGAGTGAACTACAGACAACATCATGGATGAACTCAGAGACATTAGGTTTACGAAAAGAGCCACATACAGAAGAGTATACACTGTATGATTCATTTAGATGATGTTCTAGGACAGACAAACTAAACTATAGTGATAAAAATCAGAACAATTTTTGTAGAGGGCAAGGGGTGGGAAGCATTATCTAGAAAGGGACACAAAGTAACTTTTTAGGATGTTGGAAAAGTTTATATCTTCTTTGGGGTGATAGTTTTACAGGTGTATATATTTGTCAAAACTCATCAAAGTGTACATTATACCTCACTGAGTAAATTAATAATACCTTATTAAATTATGCATTATTTCTGAAAGTCAAAATTGAGGAAAGACTGAGAGTTGCTTTAGGAAAAATGTGTTTTCCCCATAACTCTACTTACACATTTTGTTCTGCATGTATGATTCCATAGGTCAATGGTTTTATATATGTTAATTATGTGGTCACTTTGGGGAAATTTTCAGAAATCACCCTTGGCTTTTTGCTAGTCAGTCAACCCAGTATCAACTGAGCACCTACCATATGCCTAGAAACATCTAGGTAGTGGATTGGGAATAGAGAAGTAGGTAAGACACAGGTCCATCCTGGAGGAGCCCACAAAGGCATATAGGAACTAAGTCAGAGATCACTAAGGTAAGAATAAGGAAAAAGCACCAAAAATTGTTTAAAAAAAGGTATCCACAAGACAGTACTGTGTCCTTATTATGAGTCAGGGAAACTGAGCCCTGAAAAGGGATTTGGCAGACTGGGAAGGGGAGGGCATTCAACTGCAAGGAACAGCTTCTTTCACTCAAACAATATTTTTTTTTTCTTTTGCGGTACACAGGCCTCTCCCTATTGTGGCCTCTCCCATTGTGGAGCACAGGCTCTGGACGTGCAGGCTCAGCGGCCATGGCTCATGGGCCCAGTCGCTCCGCGGCATGTGGGATCTTCCCGGACCTGGGCACGAACCCGCGTCCCCTGCATCGGCAGGCGTACTCTCAACCACTGCGCCACCAGGGAAGCCCAACTCAAACAATATTTAATCCTCATTTATTGAGCACTGTGATATGCCTCCTAAGGAAGGTGATTTTGTTTATGCCTAAGAAGGGGGCCTCTGGAATCAGACTGCTTGGGGTCTTCCCTTTACCAGCTGGGTGTCCTGAGCAAGCTATTTGGCCTCTCTGAAAAGATGGGGATCATCATGGCATCCACATCATCAGTTATTATGCTGATTAGAAAAGATAATCTGTGTGAAGTGGTCAGCATAGAACCAGGTACAGGAAATGTACAATAACTCTAGATTCCATTATTGCTATTGCCATCCTTAAATATATGCCAGAAACTCAGGCAAGCCCTGGAAATACTGAAGAAAACTCCACGTTTGCATTAGTCAGCTTGGGCTGCTATAACAGAATACCATAGACTGGGTAACTTAACAACAGACTTTTATTTCTCGCAGTTCTGGAGACTGGGAAGTCCAAGATCAAGCCAGCAGATTTGGTTCTTGGTGAGAATCCTCTTCCTGGTTTGCAGACACCTGCCTTCTAGCTGTGTCCTCACATGGCGGAGAGAGAGAGACAGACAGAGAGAGAGAGTCAGAGAGAGCGCGTGCAAGAGAGCTCCGGTCTCTCTTTCTCTTCTTATAATTACACTAATCCCATCATAGGGCCTTACCCCATGACTTCATCTAAACGTAATTATCTCCTAAGGGCCCCATCTCCAAATACCATCACGTTGGGGGCTAAGGCTTCAACGTATGAATGGGGGTCAGGGGGACAGGAACAGTCTGTTAGGTTCTAGTGGGGGAGACAGATAAGTTTACAGATCATTAAAATACCATGTGCTAACCACTTGGAAAAGAAGAAAATTTAGAGATTCTGTGTTGTAGATTATCTTTATTCCTACAGACACCCAGAGGAGGGAAATGACTTTCCTGAGTTACTAGGGCAATAGCACAGTCTGGAGTCAGGCCTCCTGAGTCTCAGTTCAGGGGGGACATCCCTTACTGTTTACCCCTCTGAAAGAAAAAGACGTATCCTTGCTCCTTCAAATTCCCTGGAGCTCTGATTATAGTTTTCTAGAACCAGGTATCTCTCTGTGACTGGAGAGACAGGCCAGGTGACCTCTTTGCCTGGTTCTTGTGCTCAACCCACTTATACAGAAGCAACTCAAGGCTGCTTTCTGGAAGGTGACAACCCCATCTCCCCCTCTGCAAACGAGGCAGGGGCCTGCAGATGGAGACAGTCTATCGAGGAGGGGTCTCAGGGCACAAAAAAATAAGAGGAGGCTTTCAAATGCGGGTCTGAGAGTAGGAACCTGGACAGACTGGCCTTGGATCTAGAGAGGTACATTGTAATCAACCCTGGCTCCAACTGGAAGCAGTGCCAGCCCTGGGGCTTTCCAAGTCAGGGACCAGAGAGGTGGTTTCCCGTCAACCCTGCAGCATTCGTGTCCCAGGTTTACTTCCTGTGGGCTTTCTCATGGCCAACAGTGAGCATCCAGCCCTTCCTCCTTTCCCCCATCATTTGAAGTGCCTACATGTTCACACACACACACACACACACACACACACACACAGAGACATCAGTCCAACATTTCCCCACATTCTCAACTCACACATTAGCTCACACAGAGACTTGCCACTCACACTGACTCACAAGTACAGAATCATAAATCTACCCAATGCACGTGCACAGTTACACACGTGCTCAATCATGCATACTCTGACATATACACACTCACCATACGCACATCCACGTCCTGATCCACGTACAGGTGGCCCCTCATCCACAATGCTCTGCTGCCCTCTCCCTGCCAGTCACTTGTGATTTCTCAGAAGGGGACATTCAGGCATGTTTGGGAAAGCTGCCTGGATGTCTGTGTACTCACAGCAAAAAATCTCCCTGAACTGTAAACTTCCATGTGGTTCTTTGTTTTGCAATACCAAACCAAACAGTACAAGATGTCTGAGCAAACAAATAAAGTACCAACTGCGTATTATCTCATTTTTAGATTTGCCTCTGAGTCACTGTTGGGACATGACATCATGGGCTAACTTCAACTTGATGGAAAGTCTTCGGGGCCCCTCAGTCTTCCTGCAGGAGGCAGGTGTGCAGGGCCTGGGAGCCCTTGGCAGTTGGAGTGGACAACCTCATAGAGGTGTCAAAGGAGCCCATCAAGACAAGTCCAGGGTCCCTGTGAAGTTGGGCAGAGAGCCTGTGCCTAAGAATTCTTAGAGGTGTTACCTCCTCAACCGCGGCTTCAAGAATGAACACATTGGGACTTCCCTGCTGGCGCAGTGGTTAAGAATCTGCCTGCCAATGCAGGGGACACGGGTTCGAGCCCTGGTCCGGGAGGATCCCACACGCCGCGGAGCAACTAAGCCTGTGTGCTACAACTACTGAGCCTGCACTCTAGAGCCTGTGAGCCACAACTACTGAGCCCGTGTGCCACAACTACTGAAGCCCGTGCACCTAGACCCCATGCTCCGCAACAAGAGAAGCCACCACAATGAGAAGCCTGTGCACCACAACGAAGAGTAGCCCCCGCTCGTTGCAACTAGAGAAAACCTGCACACAGCAACGAAGACCCAATGCAGCCAAAAAAAAAAAAAAAGAAAGAAATACCACACAGTGAATGGTCACAACTGTGGAGAAAGGAAAGCCCTATCTAAGCAAGAGATGGCTAGTGCTTCATCCAGCCAAAGAGGTTGAAGTGGTTCTGGAAACTTTGGTGGTGGTCACGGAAGTGGGTTCATAGGTCGGGGTGGCTTTGGTGGCAGCCGCCGTGGTGGTGGCTATGGTGGCAGTGGGGACAGCTATAATGGATTCGGTAATGATGGAAGCAATTTTGGAGGTGGCGGAAGCTACAATCATTCTGGCAATTACAGCAATCAATCTTCAAATTTTGGACCCATGAAAGGAGGAAACTTTGGAGGCCGAAGCTCTGGCCCCTATGGTGGTGGAGGCCAATGCTTTGTCAAACCACGAAACCAAGGTAGCTGTGGTGGTTCCAGCAGCAGCAATAGCTATGTCAATGGCAGAAGGTTTTAACTGCAAAGCTTAGCAGGAGAGGAGAGCCAGACAAGTGACAGGGAAGCTACAGGTTTGTGAACAGATTTGTGAACTCAGCCAAGCACAGTGGTGGCAGGGCCTCGCTGCTACAAAGAAGACATGTTTGAGACCATACACATGTGTACGGACAAAAAAAACCCTCAAAGACTGTATTTGTGACTAACTGTATAACAGGTTATTTTAGTTTCTGTTCTGTGGAAAGAGCCAAGCATTCCAACGAAGGGTTTTAATGTAGATTTTTTTTTTTTTTTGCACCCATGCTGTTGATTGCTCAGTGTAATAGTCTGATCATGACACTGAATAAATGTGTCTTTTTTTTTTAATGCGCTGCGTAAAGTTAGTCTACTCTGAGGCCATTTTGGTAAACTACCCCAACAGTGTGAACTAAGAATTCCTTCAGGGTGATGCCAGGTTCTATTACAACCTGCTTGGATGGAGAAGCCATTGTCTTCAGAAACCTTGGCGTAGTTGAACTGAGAGTTACTGTGCTGTAACCTGGAGTTCACCATTAAAAGGGTCACCCAAGCAAAGTCATGGAATTTTTTTGTTATTCATATGATTGTTGGCACATCCCATGCAAACTATCTAAATTGAATTATGGTACCAGATAAAGTTACAGATGGGAATGAAGCTTGTGTATCATCCATTATCATGTGTAATCAATAAACGATTTAGTACCCTCAAAAAACAAAACCAACAAACAAAGAGACACGGTGCAAGTAAAGCATGGGATCTCAAGGCCCTGTTTGGGGTTGTCTCGGGAAGCATCTCAGGTACATTTGGGTAAAATGTGTGCACCTCCCCGGGGCCCCTTTTCCCACTGTAGTTGCGGGGAGGTCTCATCCCGCATCCTGCACATGCTAGTCTGAGGTTGTAACAGCTGCTCACAGCCTTCCACAGTGGGACACAGTGCTGGGCCAGGTGCAAGTTGGGGGGGCTTTTGTCTGCCACGGACTCACTGTAGACCCTGGGAAGTCCTATCCCCTCTCTGGGTGGCCACGTCTGGCCTTTTGGCCCCTGGATTGCTTCAAGAATCCAGGTTAACAGCGAGAGCCTTTGCAAACAGAGAGAAAGTGATTGCAGGGGGACTTGCTCCATGTTTACCCAGGAGGAATCAGGCTGATCTAAACGCCTGAGGTGATCGGTGAAAGGGAGTCACAGCCCAGACATGAGCAAAGGAGAGGGCTGAAAGGTAGGGTGCCCTCCAGGGATCTGTCTCCCACCTGCCTGTCCTCTGTTTAAGTTTTCCTAAGACTTCACAACTCAAGACCAGGGCTTCCTAAAGAAGCGCTCATCTTTTTTTAACCCCCTCTAAACAAGTTGTATGTTTATTTGTATGATCGGTGGTCTCTCTACCCCTGGTCCATGATTTTAGGAGGCAGGACCACGCTTGGGTTTGCTATCATTGTTCCGACTGCAAGGTCTCTTGACCTCTCAGTTGCTCCTTCCCCAAGCTGGGGCATGGCCCTCTGTCCTGTCTGTCGCCATTCCCTCCAGGGCCTTCCCCTGGTGATCCAGAGGCCCCTCGCTTCAGGCTCCCTCTTCTAGGCTGAGGTATTCTGTGGGTTGGGGAAGGGAACCCCGCTTTACCTCATGCTGCTCCACAAATTACTTTCTAACTTCTCCCACAAACCGCCCCAAACCTGCCACACTCTCATGGAGGCTGCCTCTGTTTCTGCCACTTCCTTCCTCTGAAGTAATGAAGCACAGAACGTGTGCCTGCTGGGGTTCATTCACTCATTCAATGATTGTTAATGGACAGTCTGTGTTGTGACATGAACTATTTACGGGACTGGGAGTGCCTTCTTGAATAAAAACACAGAAATCTCTGTTTTCCTTGAACTTGCATATGAGTGCAGAGAAAGGAAGAATAAATAACAAAATTAAACAGGATGCTACACAGTGATGCATACCATGGAAAAAAAACAAAGGAGAGTAAGCAGGGTGAAGGATACAAGAAGGATTGTAGTTTTAAATCAGGTGGTCAGGGTAGACTTCACTAAGAGTGACATTTGGGAAAGAAAAGGGAAACTGCAGGGAGAAAAACATACATTAAAAACACTTTGGTAGGCTTCCCTGGTGGCACAGTGGTTGAGAGTCTGCCTGCTAATGCAGGGGACACGGGTTCGAGCCCTGCTCTGGGAGGATCTCACATGCCGCAGAACAACTAGGCCCGTGAGCCACAACTACTGAGCCTGCGCGCCAGGAGCCTGTGCTCCGCAACAAGAGAGGCCGCGATAGTGAGAGGCCCGCGCACCGCGATGAAGAGTGGCCCCCACTCGCCGCAACTAGAGAAAGCCCTCGCACAGAAATGAAGACCCAACACAGCCAAAAATTAATTAATTAATTAATAAACTTCTACCCCTAACATCTTCTAAAAAAACAAACATTTTGGTGATCCTCTGTCCCAGAATAAGTTCCTCACTTTACACATGGCCTTCAGGTTGTCAGTGGCCTGGCTCCTGCTTTTCCCAACCTCACAAAGTCCATGCCACACACACACACACACACACACACACACACACACACACACAGACTCTGTCTCTACACTCTGATCAACCTCTGATGTGCATACTCTCCCTGTGCCGCACACACCAGATGCATAATGCTGTGTTATGTATTATGTATGTATTATACATTATGCTACTCAGAGCATAAATATAAAATAGTAGGTTTGGAACTTCCCTGGTGGTCCAGTGGTTAGGGCTCCGTGCTTCCAAAGTAGGGGGTGCGGGTTCGATCCCTGGTCGGGGAGCTAGGGATGCCACACGGCACAGCCGCCCCGCAAAAAAAATAAAATAAAATAAAATAAAACAAAGTAAAATAAAATACTAGAGGTTTGTGGAAGAACGGGGGAGGTTAGCTGGATGGAGCTACATGGAAAACATGCTAAAATCCTAGCCATAGAGTGTTCAACCCCAAACTCAAGCTCACTTATAACTGCAGATCATCAGCATGTGAAGGGGCAGTTAGAGGTCATCCATTCCAGAGAGGCCCAGAGAGGGAGAGCGGTGCCCATGGGGTCACACAGCCTTATCTGTGCATCAAGGTCAGATATTCTGCAGAAGTAATATTTTGTGCATGTAGGCTTTTCATGAGAACTCAAGTTCCTCTACTGAGCCTCAAAAGGAGAAATGACTAGTTGGATTTCCCCTCCACCAACTGACACGCATGAGCTGAGCACCCAATTTAAAGGGCCCCTGGCTGATCTCTGTGGCACCCGAGGCAGCACCATCTTTTCTGGCTGAGGATTCTGTTCTGTCCCAGGGCTCTGGGTGTGCACTGGAAAGACAAGGGCAGACTCTGTTGCTCCTCGGGCGGAGGGGAGTCTACAGGTTGTCAAGTACGGAATATGGAAAGAATCTCTTGCCATGGACCAAGGCTTGGCCATCTGTGGTATTATCTTATGAGCTGGGATTCTGTTCCCTGCCTGGGAGGCAGAGGAGGAGAGTCTCTGGTGGCTCAGAAAGAAAAGGGGCACTTCAGAACTTCAGGACTGTTAGAATCGTAACACACCCGAGGAAGTGAGAACAAAATGTGAAGGTCATCAGATTGTAACAAAGCCAACAAAAATAGTAAATGAATAAAGCTGTGTTGAAAATCCTTTGATGGGGTTTGGGGGAGTGGGGGAGTGCATGGGTGCCTGCCAGTGTGAAGGTCAAGTCTTCTTATTTCTGTTGCCCAGGTAAGACCCAGAGAGGTGAGAAATTACACCCAAATCACCAAGCCCTTGGAGTCCAGATGCTTCAAGAATACCTCTTCTCCCCATTGCTTTCTCCATGGCACCTAGCACATCCCTGACAGCAGCGGCCCTCCCTCCCAGACCTCCTCACAGTGCTGGCCCTGTACTCTTTCCCCGAGGCTGCCCCAATCCCTGATTTCCCTCAACCCTCACTGTCTTTCAGATTGAGGCCCTTAGAAGCTGTGTGACCTTGAGCAAGTGGCTTGACCGTTGAAGTGGCTTCCTCTCTTAGTGTTGTTGAACCCAAGTTCGTGTGCCTGACGCACAGTGAGGCCAAAGAAACCAAAACGTCGGCGTTTGGAGCAGACATAAGTTTATTGCAGGGCCGAGCAAGAAGAACAGGGCAACTCACGCTCAAAAGACCCAAAATCCCCGATGGGCTTCAGGGAAGCATTTTTAAAGGCAGGGTGAGGGAGGGGCATCGCAGGGTGTGTGATCAGCTGGTGCACAATTCTCTGATTGGTTGATGGTGAGGTAACAGGTTGGTGTCACAGGGGTCAACATTATTAATCCTCAGGCTCCAGTGGGTCTGGGGGTTCCATGCTCATGATCATCTAGTAGTCAACTTCTTCTGTTAGTTGGGGTAAAACAACTCAGGAAATTTGCATCAGATACTGTTATCTAGGTACTTCAGGGAGGAATTAAAAAGATTCTGTGACTGCCACATGGCTGATTTACTGTTTAAATTCTTACCTGTTTCTCCTGGCCCAACTGCTATTTTTGTCACTACATATTCACCCTTTCAATCACTAATTCTTGAGTCAGGGGAGGCTTAGGAGACTAAAGCTTTTCTACAAAGAAGAGGCAGACAGAGGACATGCTGGGAGGGGTCTGTCCCTGGAAGGCCCCATAGGGTCCTACTCAGTTACAACAGAACAGAAATATTTGCTGCTAACGATGACAATGGCTATCATTTTTTGAGCAAGCTCCCACTGCCAGGTTCTATGCTGATAATTTAACACACAAGACTTCATTTAAGGCTTACAATACCTCTATGACATAGATTCTACTATTCTTTCCATTTTACTGACTGACCAGGAAACCAAGGCTCAAAATATAAAGCCATTTGCTGGAGGTCCCATAGCCAGTTCTTGCTGGCTCAGGATTTGAACTGAGGTCACACTCCAGGTTCAAGGTCTGCTAGTAAGGTTCAAGGTCTCTGGAAAGGTTTCTCTAAGAAGCCACTTTCCTCATAGAAGGACTGGCAAAGAGTTCTTCTAAATATATTTAGGATACTAAATATATTTTAAATTAAATACTGTTAAAAGTCCCTCATCCCCTATAAAACTTCCCCAAAAAACTGAATGGGTGAAATGGACAAACAATACAGAAAAGTAGAAATACCAATAAGAAAAAAGTTTCCCATCCTAGTAATCAAAGCAATACAAATTAAATTTACAACTGTGTATTGCTTTTCACTTATCAGATTGGAAAAGAAAAAAAAAGAAGAATGGCTACATTAAAAGCCTAGGGCATAATTTCTTTAATTTACTTCTAATTTGTTTCTATTAAGTCCATAGGATGGACTCTTCAATATATAACTCAACATGTGTTAAGCTTCGTACGGTTTATTATAACAAGCAATAAATCTTTTTATGATAATTGCGAAGTCAAGTGCAAAACAGAATGGGGCCAAACGGAAGGCAGGAGGGAGTCCGCTGTGCTGGCGGCTCTGGCCCAGCGACCCGCTTGGCTTGGGACCTGGGGCTCGGCAGGGGGTCCGGCACGTGGGTGCGCCCGAGGACGCGCTGAGTGGGGCGCGCCGTGGGGACCACAACTCCCAGGCGCCCGCGCGCGCCTCGCCCCGGCCACGTGACTGCGCGGCATCTGCTGCGATCCCGGCGGCTGCGGGCGGGACTTGGAGCCCGGAGACCCGAGCGAGCAGACGCGGCTCCGGGGCCTGGCCGCCCAGCCTGCTCACCATGGCGGTGAGTCCGGGCGCCGCCGAGAGGAGCGGACGCGGGGTGGGCGCTGGGGCGGGGTCCCAGGAGCAGCCGACCTCTGGCATCCCGAGGTGCCCGCCGCCCGTGGCCGAGGGCCGGTGAGGGGGTGTGTTGGCAGCCTTGTCAACCGCGGGAACAGGGCTGGGGGCACGCGAGAGGCAGCGCCGGCCGCGTCTTTGGGGTTTCCTTTTTATTTGTCCCTCCTGCTGGGAGTCAGTCCCGCTCGACGAGCAGTCATTACGCGCAGCTGTGGGGCAGCTGAGGGTCGGGGCGCGGTGGGTGAAGACGGAGTTGAGGGTCCCCAGCTCTGGGCGCAGTGACTTGGGAGAGATTCTGGGAAGGCTCCCACGAAGAGGGAATGCCCGGAGCATTTCAGCCTGAGGCCGGGCGCGCACACACCCCCGGACCGGTTCCCTGTCTTGCAAGTTCGTGGTCTGATTCTTTTGGGGAAAAAAAACCCAGAGCCGGCTACTTTCCATCTTCCCTACACTTGGGTTAGAAATAGCGTTTCAGATAAACTAGTTTTCTTGGTAGAGTTCACCTGGGCTGGAGAGAATGACAGCTTGCAAACCTCTTTGGTCTTTGAATAAATCATATACGCAATTTTCTTCATCCCATGAAGAATGTCGTAGAATTGAAGATTCAGGAAGCCAATGCACGTCATTTAGTCAAACGCACACACCCCCCTCCTGCCGGTCCTCTAAAAGGGGAAACGGATGGGAAGAGCTTATGTGAAAAGTTACCCAGGGACTTCCCTGGTGGTCCAGTGGTTGAGACTCTGCGCTTCCAATGCGGAGGACGTGGGTTCCGTCCCTGGCCGAGGAACTGAGATACCACATGCCACTCTGCGCAGCCAAATAATTAAAAAAAAAAAAAAAATCCCCAGTCAGCGGCACGACAGCGACCTTAATCTTCCTCTAAACTCTTCGGGTTATAACTGAGGGCAAAAGTGTAAGTAACCCCAAATGAGAAAATAAAGAAGAAAGCAAGTCCCATGATTGCTCTCTTCTTCACCGCAGCCCCTCCCTAGGAGGGTGGGGCCCTGAACAAGGAGCAGATAACTCAGCTACTGGAGGCCCGGATTTATCCTAAGCAGTGAAACAGGATGAGAGGCCCGCCCCTTGCATATCTGACCACGGGACTATTTAACTGAAAACTGCAGCTCCAAGTCAGGGTGTGCTGATTTGAATCTTTGTCTGCTGTGAAAAGGCAAGAGAGGTGAGTCTTTGTCCCTCCCTGGCTCCTTACTCCCCAGTGGGGTGGACACTCTGTATGGACACTTTCAGCTTGGAAATACTGGACTGTCCATCTTCCCCTAGCTGCCTCCTGCTTCAGAAGATGTCCTAGCCACCTGCCTCACTGGATGGGTTAGGTGTCCCCCAGGGGTCTTCATCTCCAGTACCCCAGCTGGCTCCCCTGTGCCTCTCCCCCTTGCTGAACACATACACCCCGTTGTAATATCTGTTCACTCCCTCTCCCCTAACAGATGCTAGCTCCTTGGGGGCCAAGGACTTGTCTCATTTATCTCTCTATCTCCAGCACCTGCATCCCCAGCACAGCAATGCTTATTGATTGAATTAATTGTACTGTTTGGTGGGTGTTCAGGTCTATTGCAAAAACTGTTTGGGGCCCCAGAGATAGCTGGCTCAGGCCCAAGGATGACAGAAGGAACCCAGTTATGGAACCTCTCTGATTAATTAGCCACAGGGGACATTCCAGTCATGCCAACTGCTTTATCACATGAACTCAGAGAAGGGGTAGAAGCACCTCCCTCCACCCCACCTGCAGAGAAGGTGCCAGAGGCTTCTGAAATTGCATGAGCGCACCTCCAGTATAAATGGAATTTCACAGGATTATTCGTACCCGTGTGTTTCTGCATATTAATCTTTTGTGAACATTTTGCCACCTCAACTGATATTGTCTTTGAAATCTTAACACGGCATGTCCCTGGGTAGTAGGACTCAAAATGAGTTTTACTTTCTTTTTGGTATTGTTTCAGCTTTCTACATTGAGCCAGTATCACTTTCATACTAGGGAGATAAAAAGCTACTTTTATTTTAAAATTATTCAACAGGATTTTTAAAAGACTGCCTAGGTTTCCATTTTCGTCTTATGAGGTCTCGGACAAATCCATTCCCCTATTGGGACTCCTTTTCCCCATCTGCAAAGGAGAAGGGGTTAGAAAGGGACTAGAATTGGACTAGATCAATATTTTCCACACTGAATTTCAGCAGAGCTCCCATGTCTCTCCCCTCTTCACCCAGAGCCCTGCGTTTTATATAGTGGAGTTACAAGGAAGATTTTATTTGCTGGTGTCCCGTGGAAAAAAAGTGAAAACCAGGGGACTAAAAATTCTCTGAGAAAATAATTAAGTCCTGGAGATGTAATGTACCACCATGGTGACTAGTTAATAATACTGTATATTTGAAAGTTGCTGAAAGTAGATCTTCAAAGTTTTCATCACAAGAAAGAAAAATTGTAACTGTCTTGATGGATGTTAACTAGACTTCTTGTGGTGATCATTTTGCAATATATACATATATCGAATCATGTTGTACACCTGAAACTAATATGTTATTTGTCAATTATATCTCAATTAAAAAAAAACAACTTTCTGAGGACACTTCTAGCTCTGGCGTTTGAGGATTCTAATATTTGGCCATTGTCTTTGAAGGCAAAGGCTTCCACCAGCTGACCCCAGGATCTCAGCCAGGATCTCCTCAGCTGGATGAGCACTGACTGTTTCTAGAGCTGCTTCTGCTGGCTGAGGTCTTACGTTGTGACAAGAGGGAAACTTCTGTTCCTTGAGAGGGTGAACTGATTGATCTCTCTGGCTTTAACCTTGCCAAACATAGTCATTAAGCCTGGTACAGGCATTTAGAATCACCATTCAGTTCCCATCTTGTTCTCCTTTCTTGGTCATTGAGAGGCAGCATAGATGGATAGGGCTTTGGATCTAACTAGGCTCGAGTTTGAATCCCAGTTCTGCCAACTTGTTAGCTTTGTGACCTTCAGCAAATTACTTAACTTTTCAGAGCCTGGTTCCCCGTTTTCCTTCCTGTAAGCTGGATCTAATTGGCCCTGTCACACAGAAGACTGGTGAAATGAGATAATATACGAAAAGCCCTTGATGCCACCCTGAACACAGGGTGGACCAGCTGCTTTTCGAGAAGAGCCTTCAGACGGATGCTGTGCACGCATTGCTTCTACCTTCATTCTTTCTATAAGACTGTGCGTTCATCAAGGGCAGAGACGTTAACCTTTGTCCATAATGTTGGGCACACAATTGGGCTCAGCAAATGTTTAGTGAATTTCAAGCCAACAGGTGGGCGGTACAGACTGAAGACAGCTGTCCCTGGGCCCTTTCATGATAAACACTGCTGGAGCAGAACAGCTGGGGCCCAGGGGGTAAGAAGAGGTAGTCATTCCTCAGTCTAGTGCTTCTCCCGTTGGCTTTGGAGGGCACAGGGGAGTCATCTCAGCATGACCTGAGAGCACTGTGACCCAATTGGCCCAGTGAGGATGGGCAACTCCCCACCAACACCTTACTTCTACCTGGAACAGGGCCAGCTCAACTATAGCTGTACTGCTGACCCACTGTGGGACCCTGGGCAAGTCCCTGCCTTGTCTGGCCTCATTTGGCCCTGATGGCCCCTAATGGCCCTTCCAGCACTTAAGTCCAGTGACCTCATTTTCCTGGGCCTTTACAAGAGGTTGCTGGAGAGCATTAGGGAACACAGTTTCCACTGCCCTAAGCCCCCTGTGATGCAGTCCCTTCTCTTTCAGATGCATTTCATCTTCTCAGATGAGGTAGTGCTTCTCTTTGATTTCTGGAGTGTCCACAGTCCTGCAGGTAAGAATTGGGAAGCCTTGTACCTCCAGGCAGTGGGAACCTGGGTTCTCGTTATTGTTATTCTCGGTGGACAGTTTAGCGATCCTGACTCCTCTTGCATAAACATTGAGCGGGAACTTTGCATTTATAATTCCATTTGGAACCACTGCCCTTCAGATTGCAAAGGGCTCTGTTATCTCACTGATGCTCACAAAGGCCCAGAGAGAGGCTAGGAGGTGCAGCTTTCCCCTCTATTACAGGGGAGGGGACTGAAGCCCAGAGAGGGGAAAAGACTCGTCCAGGGTCACACAGAGTAAGTAAGCATCAGAGCCAGAACTAGATCAAAGCCTCTTGTTACCTCTTAGCACCTCCCTTATACAGGGTTCACTGTCCAGCATCAGATCAGAAGCCCAGAGCAGCTGCTGCAGCCGTTGACCTCAGATGAGAAGAGTATTCCTTTAACTTGAAAAGGCAGAGTCGGGCACTAATTCATGATGGAGTTTTATTTCCACTTAAGTACTTGCATTTAAAAAATAGGCTGGTGAGATGAGAGCTTTCACTCCCATGATCCAGTTATCTCTGTTAGGAGCCCACATCTCCCATTTGCCCATTCTCTCCAATCCTTCTAGCTCTTTCTACTTTCTCCTCCTATATACCTTTAGACCCGATTCATATTTGTGTTCTTCCACGTGTCGCCATTTTTACTTTCTGGTTTTATAATCTCTGCTGGCAACCTATGGATGGAAATTGCATTGATCACAATATTCAGTACACATCAGCCACCTACCAGGATCTCTAAAACCTGGGAATGGACTATGAAAGGCATTGTAACATTAGTAGAAGGAACACAGGCATTAGAAACGGAGTAGGATATGTTATTTCCTAGCTGAGTAGCTTTATTCAGTTACTTAGTGCATTGAAGTCTGTTATTACATCTGTTAATAGAAATAATACATGTTTCTCAAAAGTTATTTTGAAATAGTACATGTGATTTTGTTAACTATAGCTTGCTAGGCAGATTGTAAAATACAAGTGACTACAAGAGGACTGTTCTTACATCAGTGATGATAGTGGCAAAGGCAAAGATTATGAATAATCCAGTTCTACACAGCTGAGGTCCATTTAAAACAATTTTAAAGACTGCAGTGTTTTGGAAGTGTCAATTCTTAGTTCTTAATTTATTCATTCAATAAATTTTGTTGAGTACCTTCAAAAAATAAAATAAAAATAGACTGGAAGCAGCCCAAATGTCCATCATTGCAGGTACTGATCAAATGAACTATGGCCCCCCCTACAATGTGTTACCACTCCAGTAATCTACTGTGGGGTAGACCTAGTGGCTTAAAACAGCAGTCATTTTATTCTTTCTCAAGGTTCTGAGTTGACTGGGCTCAGCTAAGCAGGCCTCACTCAAAGTCTCTCATGCAGGTATAATCAGACAGTGGCTGGAACTGGAGTCATCTTGAAGACTTACTCTCATGTCTACTGATTGGTGCTGGTTGTAAGCTGGGACTCTCAGCAGGTGTTGTTAGCTGAGGTCCTTGTGGCAGGGCGGCTAGGTTCCAAGAGTGAATGAGTGTCCCAGGAGAAAAAGGTAGGGGGGGAAGAAAAGAAAGAGAACAAGGTAAAAAAAACAAAAAACCCCACAAAAACTCATGCCTAGTTTTTAAGACCTAGCCTTGGAAATCAGAGAACATCACTTCCACCTTTACTGCTTGAGGCAGTCACAGAGGTCTTCTCAGGCTAAAGGGGAGGGAACGTGGACCACAGCACTTGATGGCGGGAGTGTTGACATTGTAAGATGAACATGTGGGGTGAGATACAGTGAGGTAGCCATCTTTGGAGAATCTAATCTATCACAGATGTTACGAAGCCAGAGAATAAGGTAGATCTGTGTGAACTAAGGGGAACTCATGCACGATGTACCGTTGGATGACAATGTCAGATGCTGAAGAGTATGCACAGATAGGGTGCTGTCATTTAGACAGAGGTTTATATATACATTGAGTATCTCTGGAAAGCTATATACACAGAGGCTGCTTTAGACAGGGGCATTGGAGTTTTGGGAGACTAGGCTGGGAAGAATACTTACTTTTCACTGTATACCCTTTTGTACTGTTTGAATTTGTACCATGTGCATGCAATTACCTGTAATTTTATATTTCAAAAACCTGCATCTTTTGCAGATGATTTCCTCCTGGAGGCCCCCCAGAATACTATAGCTGGACCACTTAGTATCCCTCCACTTGTAAAAGAGAAGTAGCAATTAGCAGTTAATTTTACACAGCAGTTCTAGTAAGCACTTAATGTTTTCTGTAAAATAGCTGGTTTCTTCCCACTATTACAAAAGTAGTACACAGTAGAAACTTAGGGAAATTCGGTGAACAGAAAATAAAAAACTGTATCCTAATTTGCTGAGATAATTATGACTCCTTTATCGTATCTCCTTCCTTCCAGACTTTTCTGTATATGCACACGTAAACAGGAACTTGCTATACATGCTTCTTCCTTAACAAGAAGTCAGCACAGAGACTTGGGCTGCCTGCTGGGGCGCAGCTGGAGCAGTGGGGCACAGATGGCTTCTCCCCCCACCAAGCCCCTCACCATGCTCCCGCCGATCCCCCCCACCCCCGGCACCGGCCCCCAGCTTTGCCGGGAAGCTTCTCTTCGTGATCTCAAAGCCAAACTCCAGTAGGCCACCCCCATCAAGAAAGGGCTGGAGGGGGAAAGCAACAGGAAGTTCTGAGCCCAGCAAGGGTGGGGAAGAAGATGAGAGAGGGAGGGAGAAGGAATGGATTCACAGTGGCTGGGGGAGGTACCCTTTTGCCTCCTGTGCCAGTTCCCCGGGTAAGCTGGCAGAAGAGGAGCTGTGCTTGCCTGGCTGGGCCTCTGTAACCCAGCCTCCTTTGACAGGCATGGCCCTTTCGGTGTTGGTCGTCTTGCTCCTGGCTGTGTTGTATGAAGGCATCAAGGTTGGCAAAGCCAGGCTGCTCCACCAGGCCCTGACAAGCCTGTCCATCTCCACCAGCCAGCAGCTCATTGAAGAGACAGACCAGAATTCTACAAGCTCAGACTCCCCCAACGTCAGCAGAACCCGCCTCAGGTAACAGACTCGGGACGGCGGGGGTTGGGAGGGGGGAAGGCAGAGTTCTTACATTCACCCTGAGAGCTAGCCTGGGCCCACAGGGCACTTAGCCCCACTTCCCAGAAAGGAAATTGAGGCCCAGGGAAGGACCAGGACTTGCTGAAGTGCTTACGGTTAGTAAGTAGTGACGTGAGCTAGAGCCCAGGTCTCCTAATGCCCAGGCTGGAGCTCTCTGAACAGCCACGTGGGAGGCTCCAATCTTCAGGACTCTGGTGCAGGCCTCAGTCTAGCAACAGGGGTGTCCACCCAGCCCTCCCCCAAATCTCAGCAGGCTTCCTTAGGTCACTAAGGCTTCCAAACCCAAGATGGGACCTGTGGCTGTCCCCCCACAAATAAGAATTGCTATCAGCAATGTATCCAGCTTGGTGGTGGAGGCGGGGGTGGCCTCTCTCTCCTTTCTTCCCTTCCTGTTCTGATAGGACAGCCACTTAGGATCCCCCTTCTGCCCTCTCTGCAGCTCCAGCTGTGCTTAACGGGCCTGCCTGTTTCTTACATGAGTGCCTCAAATAGTCACAACCCCGCTGCAAGGGACGTATTTTCTTACCTGTTTTACTGATGAGGAAATTTAAGTTCAAATAGGTTAAGACATTTGTGCTAAGCCACAGTTAGTAAGTGGCAGAGCTAGGAATTAATCTGTCAACAAAGTCCATGCTCTTTCCATTGTAATACTGCCTCTCACAGTAGATTCAGGAAAAAAAAATCTGCCTTACTGATGATTTTGTATTATCCCTTGTCAGATGTGACAGATTACATATCTCATTCTCCCTTTTTGCCCTGGATACCAGGAAGCTCAGAGCTAAATGTGGTGGAGAAGTGATTATCCTAAACTCCTTGCACAGGTCCCTCTTCCCCTCTCAATCACTGTTTTCTGATATGTCTCTTTAAAAAGAAATCTCTCCTGGGTTGAGCATACAAATTATAAATAAGCTAGTCCTGTAACTCAGCTGCTCTTTCTACTCCCTGACACCAACTCCTAGCTTCCAGCTCATTACCAACATTGACTTGGCTCTCCTTTTTATCCAGGTGGTTCTTGTGTCACTTCGGCCAGTCTCTACTTCATGTCGCTCAGGTGGTCATCGGCTACTTCATGATGCTGGCTGTTATGTCCTACAACACCTGGATTTTCTTCGGCGTGGTCCTGGGCTCAGGTGTGGGCTACTACCTAGCCTATCCACTTCTCAGCATGACTTAGCTGGTGACAGCGTGCAGGCTCTGGGAGCTGGAGAGAGCTGGGGCCCCTCCTTCCAGACATTGAACTTCCAGCCCCACATCTCCTTTTTCTTCTGTTGGCTGTTCTCACGGCATCCCCAGCTCCTGGAAACTTTCAGCTGAAGCCAGCACTTGCTCCCTGGAGTTGAGGCCACTGTAGCTCCTCAGCCAGGCTGCAGAGGGCCCAAACATAGTGTTTCTGTGCCTTAAGAAGGGTGCTGTGACCAGAGGGTGAACGGAGAGACCAGAACCCGGGGGGCAGGTTTCATGATGATGGCAGCATCTGCAGGACCTGTTTCCCTTTCTTGGGGGGAGAGTGACAGCAGACTAAAGGCAGAAAAGCAGGACCGTCAGCAAGGCTTTCACCTATCCTCCAAATAGAGTGAGCTCCTCCCATCAGATAGCACTGCCTGCAGGAAGATGATACTTCAATGGCTTTAGGTGTCAGGGAGCTCTTCATGGCCTTAATTCCCCCCTTATCCTGATCCTCCTTCTATGCAAAACCAAGAACTGCACTGAATAATATTCAATACAAATGTTCTTTATTTATTACTTACTGCTCACCCATAATGATCTGGTAGGGAAACATGATTCATCCATTTAAAATACTGAGTAAGCCACAGGGGGTACTGACTGAAGATGCAATAAAGCAGTCAAACCAAAGCATTGCACTAGTAGAGTTAGGTGGGGCTCTTCAGATACGTGAACCTTTTCACTTTCAAGAAAAGGAAAGAACAGACCCAGGGAGAGAAAATCACTGCTGTATACTGTAACGTCTACATTCAGGTACCTCGTGGGCTAGAAGAAAGATCGTCTGAAGCTTTGAGAATTTAAAAAGAAATATATTTTAATAAATATATATTTTTAAATAGTCTGTGACTGTTTTTCTGTTTCTCCTCATTCACACAGCAAGCTCATGTAACCCTGATAACAACTGCAGGAGCTGAGTGGGGCCAGTTGCCTGGTAGTGCTGGCAGTAGGGCTGTCCAAAGACTGAGTCTGTCTGTCTGCTAAGAGGACAACTCTGTGCTCAGCGAAACCCAGCCCTGAAACACCATTCCCTCAGGCAGACACCCCCAATGCCAGCCTAGTCAACAAACCATTCTTTTGTGCATGTAACAGACATTGATGGTGAACCTGCTATGAGAAAAATGTCACATGGACTATAAACGCCCGTGTCAGCACAATTATTAGCACCTTCTCTCCCTGAGGGCAGAAGCAAAAATATATCAAAACCACTTTTAAAAATTTACAGTAAGAAATAGCTGTAACAAAGTATAGCACGTGACGCCTTCAGCATTGATCAGTCAGTGCATTCTCCCCAAATAAGCAGTTAGAAAGCTGCTCAGCGTCACAAGTATAAGATTTCTTGTCTTGCTGATGGAGGCTCTGGCATCCACTTATGTGTCCTGACCAGCTAAGGCTCCACCCCTGCCCTCGGGCACTGCTGAGATAAGACTCTCCATAGGTGGGTGACCAGCAACCTCTTCAGTTTGAGTCTATTTTTTTTTAAAATAAATTTATTTATTTATTTTTGGCTGCATTGGGTCTTTGTTGCTGTGTGCTGGCTTTCTCTAGTTGCGGCGGCTTCTCTTGTTGCAGAGCACAGGCTCTAGGCATGCGGGCTTCAGTAGTTGCACATGCACTTAGTTGCTCCGCGGCATGTGGGATCTTCCTGGACCAGGGCTCAAACCCACGTTCCCTGCGTTGGCAGGCGGAGTCTTAACAACTGCGCCACCAGGGAAGTCCCTGATAGTCTCTTTAAATGCAGTAATACATCTGAGGCTTTCACAGCGTGAAGGGCTTTTTAAAAAAAATCTGTGCTCTAGAGAAATGGACTATGTGGCCAAGTTAAGTAGGCACAGTCAACGTTCTTCAGAGCCAAATCACAAAAGGTGGTATTTTCTCTACTTGGTTTTTTTTTTAATTTAACAAACACCTATATAGTGCGTATTATGTGCCAGGCAGTGTTCTAAGCACTTTACAATATTAACTCATTTAATCCCCACAATAAGGTAGAAACTATTTCTGTCCTTGTCTTACAGATGAGGAAGCTTAGGCACACAGAAGTTAAATAAAGTCACCCAGCTAATAAGTGGCAGAGCTAGGATGCAGAGCCAGGCAGCCTGGGCTGGAGTCTGTTCATCAACTCAGATGAGGGTTGAGGCTGAGCGTGTATTTCTGACAAACATCACTGCCCTCCTCCCTCAACCCAAGATGAATGCTGCTGGGGTGGCCAAGAGCCCTGGCTCCGGAATCCAATGACCAGGATTTGAATTCTTGTCCTGCTGCTTACTAGCTATGTAACTTTGGACAGGTTACTTTACCTCTCTAAGCCTCAGTCTCTCTATAAAACAAGGACAACAGTGTCTCCTGCAAGGGTTGCTGGGGGTGAGACAGTCTGGGTAAAGTACTCCACAACAGTGCCTATTTGTTGAACAACAAAGTTTAGTAAATGGTAGGTTTTACTGCCTCCCAGGCCCACAAATGGGAGACACACTCAAAGCTGTCATCAAAAAGGATGATGTCAGGTCAGATGGAGTGGAATTCAGGTTCCTATCTTATAAACATTTCAAATCAGGGAACATTTTTATTAAAATTATTCTACTTCTTGGGCTTCCCTGTGGTGCAGTGGTTGAGAGTCTGCCTGCCGATGCAGGGGACACGGGTTCGTGCCCCGGTCCGGGAAGATCCCACATGCCGCAGAGCGGCTGGGCCCGTGAGCCATGGCCGCTGAGCCTGTGCATCCGGAGCCTGTGCTCCGCAATGGGAGAGGCCACAGCGGTGAGAGGCCCGCGTACTGCAAAAAAAAAAAAAACAAACAAACAAAAATTATTCTACTTTTTGAAGACCTGCTGCATGGTCTTTAGAAAATCCTGGAATAAGTAAAATGACCACAGATATTTTCTCAGTATTCCCTACATTAGTCCTGGGCCTAAACTCAGAGGGAATGGAAGGTGCTCTCAAAGTGAAGACTCAATCTCTCAGGTGCCATCATGGATGACAAGAGAACACAGGGACCCTCCCACCTTCTCTGCATGGCTTCCTAGGGTGTAGGACTACACCTGCAGGAGCCAGTGGATGACAGGACTGGTCCTCAGACAACCCTGCTGCCCTGAGCCTTAAAGTAGCTGGGATGAGCTGGGATAGCAGAGTGGTGACCTTCTTTGAAAGCCTAAAAGTTCCAGGGTTAAGTACCAAAGGGAACATGTCACAATGCTTTCATGCATGTTAACCAACCCAGATCTGTTACAGCTCCTACCCTTAGATTCCCAGAGAGCACAGACTGCCCTCAGAACCAAATTCGATTTCACCCTGAGTCAAGTTTCATTGCAAACATTTATTTTAGTTTTGTTAATTTCAAATATTCATTGACCTCTTATATCAGCTTTAAGGCAGAGAAAAGATATATGTCCCAGCACTGCAGGCAAGGCTGTTAACTGAACCGGGTTTAGATGGTATACTCCACCCTCGGTTCTACCAGGGAGACCTAACCCCAGGTGACAGTCTTGTTGCTGGGACACAGTTGAGTACTGAGAGGCAGATCAGTCTGAGAGTTCAGAGAATAAAAAGCTTGGGAGTGGGCAGGACTCTTGTAGGGACTGGCTGAAGGGGAGCCCCCCAGCCCTTCTTCCATGGGGGACTCTGAGGCAGGACCATGGCGGGCTGCTGACAACCCCAGCGTTCTGAAGACAGGTTCACACTCTGCTTCACCTGGCCAGGCGGGAGCTCAGAAATCGGCTAACTCAGATATCTGAACTACTGTCCTCAGGATGCTCACCTTCACCTCACCCTGTGGCTCGTCTAGACCCAGGGCTGGATGTGCAAAATCATGCTTAGGGAAAGGTTGGTAGAGAAACCTTTGCACCAGTTTCCTGGGTCTTCATCCCAGCCAGTCAATGTCCTCGTCATCATCATCATCTCCAAAAAGGGGTGTTGGGGGCGGGCGTCCCTTCATGCTCTGACAAAACAGGAAAGAGCAGTCAGTCCTCACTTGTCCCTGCACCACCAGATGGACTTCCCGCCTGGGCAAGGTGAAGTGACCAGCATCTGTTCCCGGCTCCAGGTTGGAAGGGAGGTTGCTGGTTAGGGTTTTACTGAAAGGACCAACCCTGAGGCCAGCAAACCCTAGGCTTCCAGAAAAGCTGAGACAAGCAGTCAGAGAAGGGAGGCAATCTTTCAACACAGAGACAAGAAGACCAACTTTGTTTGGCTAATTTTGTCATTTATTTAAGAAACGTGTACTGATTGGACAGGTTTCCTCTCATGTGGTAACTTACACATTTCGTGTCAGAAAGGAAGGGTCGAAGGGCAAAGTGGGAGTAGGATGAAGGAACAGAGAAGCAGACAGCCCTCAGGGAAGAGGATGCAGGAGGATGAAGGGAAGCAGGGAAGAATACAATCACATTTGAAAAAATGACGCTGTGGCCTGAGGCGGTCTGTCTGGCTCTGGACGCGGCCCCACCATCTGAGAGAGAGTCGAGTTCAGAGGCTTGGCCACATGACCAAGTGGAGAATCCCAAGATGAAGAAACCCCAGGAACCCAGGGCCACAGCCTCCTAGCCCTAGTCTCCCTCCCTCCCTCACACCCTCCAATCAGGTAGGAGGATAAGGGGGATTAAGGGGCCTCCGAGGAAACTCTCCTCTCTTCTCATGACTTGAGCCCCTGGCCTTCTTCTTCCGGATTGGCAGGGAACAGGTCCCATGGGGGCAGCGGGGATTGATGCTGGAGAAGGCACACTGAGTGTCCTCTACTAAGGTACCTTCTGCTCTGGTGGCCTTCCCTTTGGATGGTCCCGTGAAGACTGATCATGGGCCAGAGTAGTTCCCGAGAAGTGAGGCTACGCTATCAGGGCTTAACCCATTTTCTGCCCAGGGATGTTGTGACAAAACAAGGCAGCTGACTGGAAAGCAGGCTGATGAAGCAGAAAATGCTTAGAAACAGGTGGTCTTAGTAGGAGCCTGGGGTTGTAGTCCTGGCTCTGCCATTAACTCACTCTTGGCTTTAGGTAAATCATCCTTCTGAGCCTCAGTCTGTTTGTGAATGAGGATGCCAGACAAGAAGATCATCAAAGTCCTTTCCAATTCTAAAATATAATCCCTTAGCAGAGCTGAGGAAGCCTGAGGCTTCAGCACTCTAGTACAGGACGAAGCAGCCCGACTTTCTTTACTTAAAGTAGAAACCACTGCTGCATGAATGGAGACTGTGGTCCTTTGTCAAGAATAAAGTGGTATCTGACCACCCCCACCATGCTTACAGAGCTGCCCCCTCCCAACCCCAAGCCTGCTCCCACAGGGCCCTGAGCACAGAGCCCAGGGAGAGGGCCACCAACAGACTCCACTCCTCTTCTCACAGCCAGCAGGGAAGGGCCCCCAGGGAGCAGTGTGAGGACTTGGCAGCGCCTGGGACTTCCTTACCACCTCGTCTTCATCCTCCTCCTCAGCCTGTGCTTTGGGCCTGGGAACTTTCAGAGTTGTCCCTTTAAACAGTTCATCCTCTTCATCCTCAGAGAGACTGAAAGAAAAATCAGGAAAACCAAGTCATAGGAAAATGTTGTTTCTGCTCCAGGCCACAATGCCCACAGGCTCTGGGTTAAGAATCCAACAGAATCCTGGGGTAATCACCCAGGAATTCCTCCCTCTCCACACTGGCCTCCCAGCACTCTTGACTCCCTCCATAACCTACAGAGCGATTTTTTTTTTTATAATTTTTAAAATAGATTTATTTATTTATATTTATTATTTATTTTTGGCTGCAGTGGGTTTTCGCTGCTGCACGCAGGCTTCTCATTGGGGTGGCTTCTCTTGCTGCAGAGCACAGGCTTTAGGCGTGTGGGCTTCAGTAGTTGTGGCATGCGGGCTCAGTGGTTGTGGCTCTCGGGCTTAGTTGCTCCGTGGCATGTGGGATCTTCCTGGACCAGGGCTCGAAACTGTCCCCTGCACTGGCAGGTGGATTCTTAACCACTGCACCACCAGGGAAGTCTCCAGAGCGATCTTTTAAAGCCGGTAAATCAGACCATGGCACCCTTCTGCTTAAACCCCTTTAATAGCTTTTCACTGCACTTGAAGTCCAAACTTCCAACAGTGACAACAAAATCTCACATGACTTGGCTCCTATTGAGTTTTCCAACCTCAGCATAACACCACTCTCCTCCCACTCACTGTGCCTTCTTCCTTGATTGTGTCATGTCCCTCCTACCGCAGGGCCTTGCACGTGCTGTTCTTGCTTTCTGCAAATGCTTCTTCCCACTCTTGGCAGGGAAGGCTTCTATCCATCCTTCAGGTCTCAGCTTAAATGTTACCTTCTCAGAATCCTTCCCTAATCACTCTACCTAAAGTAGAATAATTCCTTCTAATCACTCTATCTAAAGTAGAATAAGCCCCTCTTACCACTCTGTCTGATGCAGAATAACTCTCCCTTTATTCTCTATTAGACACCCTGTTTGTTTCTTTTTATGAAGCATTTGTCATGCATTTATAACATACAGTTGACCCTTGAAGAATACAGGTTTGAACTGCACAGGTCCACTTATATGTAGACTTTTTTCAATGAATATGTACTAAAGTACTACTCGACCCACAGCTGGCTGAATCTGGGGATGAGCCAACTGTAAAGTTACACACAGAGGGTCAGCACCCTTAACCCCTGCGCTGTTCGAGCTCAACTGTGTAAGAGTCTGTCTGTCTTTCCACCAGACTGTAAGCTCCTCAGCTCAGGAACTCTGCCTTGCCACCCACACTACCACAGTGCCTGCCACAGAGCCTATTACGAATACATGCACGCATGCATGCATGCATGAATGAATGAATGAATGAGTAAGCAAATCGGCCAGCCAGGCTCTGAGGATGAGTCACCAGCCCTGGAAAAACCAGAGACAACCTCCACACGCATCCGCCTTGTTCCTGAAACTCTGCCCAGGGGACACACCTGGGATGCTGAGAACGGTGTTCGGATCCAGGCACTGCTCCTACGGCCGCAGACGCTGCCTCTGTGCCGTGCGGCTCCTGGGAGGGAGCAGCGGAGCTAGTGCCATCCTCGTCTTTCTGGAGCTCTGGAGCCTGAGGCTCTCCTCCTGGACTTTCAGGCCCCACAGCCAGCGGGTCCACCTTCTCGGGGTCTGAAGTCAGGGGCAGTCTTGTGGAGCTTTCTTGCTCCCCGACACAGGCATCTCCCAATGGGCTGGCTGCCAGCGCCTCCTCACCCGCAGAGTCCACAGTCACAGGGCCTGGAGGCGCAGGGGGAATTGAAGTTGGGGGCCCCAGAGCTCTTCGGGAGGGGAGGCAAGCCGGTTCTTTTATCTCTGAGCGCGCCTCTGCTTCCGAGGGCTCCCCTTCCCTTCTCTGTGCATCAGCCTGGGGAGTGGGGAGGGCCTGAGGAGGCAGCGGGGCAGCTTCCTGGACCACCTGCTCTGACGGCACCATGGGGGGCTCCCGCCTCTCCCTGTTCAAGGGTGCCTGAGACTGTCCGGAAGCACTCTGAGGTCGCTCCTCTTCTTCTTCCTCTTCCTCTTCTTCATTGCTGCTCTCTCCCTTCTCTCGCTCATGTTGGTTTAACAGCCGAAGAGTCACCATCTGTTCAAAAGCCAAGAAAGAGGAGAGGATCACTGACTGGAAACAGAGGCACTCCCAGGCACTCCTAGCTCTCCTATTAACACAACTGGTCATGTAGTTCAAGTGACTTTGTTTTTCAGTTAGTTTTTTTCAGTTCAAATGACTTTGTTTCCTCCTCTCAAAGGAGGCTGTCCATATCTGTGCAGGTAAGTCATTCCAGGCATCCTAGTTACTGATGAACAGCCTTGAATCATTTTTTTACGCAGGATCCCTTAGACGGTACTTGAGCAACAAGATACCCATCTCGATGAAACAATCGAGAGCCAGCTGTACCTTGATAGTGTTCATGATGGTCCCCAGAATGGTCCTGCCATTGTAAGACTCCTCCAGCTCAAACTCTCCCCGCAAGGACTGAAACACCTGGTTCATGATCTTCTTGACCTGAGTGACGACATGAGGAGAGAAAAACAGTATCAAAATGTACACTGCCAAAATCAAGCGACTAAGGGATGCATGTAACTTCCAGAGAGAGGTTTGGAAGGCTAAAATGAAGCCCTCTTAGAACTCTACAGTGGGACACAGCTGGTCAATGACTGAGACACCTAAGGCTGTCACTGTGGAGGGGACAATGTTCAATAATGAGCAGCACTTGAGAGGAGGGCTATGAAGGATGGGTAAGCTGTGGCCTGTGTGCCCAAGACTGCTCAAAGACCACTCACTGATGCTTTCCTCCCACCGTGGCCACCACTAGAGCTGTCGTGGGCTATGAGGATTAGTGGCTAGAAGATGCTGGGCACACTTCCCACTCCTCCCCTGTGATTTAGAAACATTTCCCTTATCTGTCAAAGCCTCAGGATAAGGCCCTTTGGGGGTTGCCACCAAAGAGATAGATTCAATGGGTTAACTGTGACTTAAGTCAGATAAGTGGGAGATCGATAAAGTTAGGAAAAAAGCTAACAACACAACAAACTAACAGAAGTTCTTTCCGAGCGCCTGATGTGTACATTCAATCCCCCGACATGACATGGCTCACTTCTCCGAAATCGGCAGCTCACCTTCTCTGAGGGGTCAGCAGCAGCAGCAGCAGCTTCAACCCCAGACATCTGGGACTTGCTCTCCAGGTCCTTGATGTGTTGTGCATTTTGCTCTGTCAGGGCTGTGACTTGGGCCTGGAGGGCTAAACACTGCAAAACAGACTGTGGCTGTGGCCTTGGAACCTGGACTTCCAGGTGAAGGTCAGGAAACCCAGGAGGAGGAGAACCATCCTAAGCTTCAAGTGTCAATCTCACTTCGTTTGGTCTGCTGACATCCACACCCTCCGCCCCCACCCAGGCCTGCTGACTCAGGGCACTCCATTTCCTCATCACTCAATCTCAACTCACAACTTCATCTCCTCTTTACCAACAAGGTCACTTGCCTTGTTCCTCATCAGGTCAAGAATAAAATAAAAAGGCGGGGCGGGGGTGGGGCAGGGTTTGATAACCCTAGTCACACAGACATATGAACAGTGGACGTTAGAAGCAACCTATTCACCTACAAGATTGCCTTCCTCTTTTCAACTGGGTACTTTAAGAAACTGACCTCCAGATATGAGGACTTTGGCGCTAAGCCATCCCTCTCTCTCTCTCATTTTTATGCCAGATGATTCCACCACACCTGTGCTCCAGCCCACCTCAGAGCCTCTGTCCAGAGCCTCTGCCGCCGCCCCCAGCCTTCCCCACCTCACCGAAGCTCCTTGTCCTTCTTGGCCGTGCTCCCCTAGGCACTTCCTCTTCTGGGTCTCACAGCATTTAATCCTTATCTCTGTTCCTCGGTCTCCCTTCCTTGATTGTGAGATTCTTGAGGAGAGTTCCTTTCCCTAACACAGTGTCTGGAACCCAACTGGCACTCAATAAATATTTGCTTAATAAATGAAGGATCAGATTATAATGGAAAACATGGTCCAGATCATGAGTGCTGCTGTTTCTAGGTCACTGACCTGTCATCCCAAATGAGTATGTGAAAGATTACTGATAAACTGGAGAGCTGAGCAAGTATGATTCTGTTTTCAAGCTATTAACATCTTTCAGGTACAAAAGGATCTGCAAGACTTGAACAACCTGTTTGCCTCAAATTAACCAGGCTGTCTAAGTCCAGGGAAAACACCCACCTTCTCCTCAAGATGGAGCAGCTCCTGCTGCCTGGCATCTCTCTGTGCACACGCCTCCTGGTACTGCTGCAGGTGTTCGTTCTTGGCAGAGGCCAACAGATGTTCACACTTGGCTTCCCACTGGGTCTGCAGCTCAGCCTGTACTAGAGACAGCTGCCAAGAGAAAGTAATACCCGTATGCTGGGGGGTCCAGTCGCATCTAAGGAAGCCCATCTTCAACAAGGCAAAAAGAGTAAGCTAAGAGCCCAGATTTAGCAAGGAAACAACGGTTTGGAAGACCTTGGTTGCTAGGACTCTAAAAGGTACTCCAACCAGGTAAAGGTGTGACTGTCTAGACACGTCCCAGGAAGGCAGGGCCCTAGTATGATCATACTTTTCAGGATCCAGGCCCTTAAACTTTATGGGTTCAGAAGAAACTTATTTTTGTCCAAATTCCCATAGGTGATCAAAGTGAGGGCACCAATTCACTCTAATTAAAGAACATGCAAAGATGAATTTAGGAACTTACCAAAAGAAAGGCTGCTGTCAAACGGACTAGAGATCCAGCTGTGTACTGCCACTATCCCTGGTTTCCCTGCCTAATTACCTAAATAAGTCCCTTCTTTTCAAGGACGATAATGTGCCTGAAGGATGGTGTCTGGTGGGTGAGGACTTTGGCCTTATGTCTGGAATGTTTTTATAAAGAATTTTTTCCTTCATATTTTACTTATAGTAAAATTCTCACTAAGCTTTAAAAAAGGAAGAAGATTCTCCATTCGATTCCTGGCTCTTCTTCCACCTTTGTCCAAAGTTAGCCCATCAACTATGAGAAATCTCACCCTAAAGGATAAAGAAGAAACTAGAAACTTTTCTGAGTCCTTCATGCCTTCCTTTTATTTCCAAAGTGCTTCAGCTTCCCATTACCTGCTCTGCAGCTGCTTGGTCCGTGGACACCCGAGCCTTTTTCAAGAGCTGTCGAAGTTTGTCCAATTCCTCCTGGTGTGATTTACGAATTTCATCTATCTCCTCCTCAGCCTGACAGCGCTCTTGAGCTGACTTCTTTTTCCTTTCTGAGAGGTTCTTAGGAACAAGAGAACCATCATCAGCTCTAGTTGTCTGATAGAGGATAAATGGAGATGGTGATGGTTGGTGGTGGTAGTTATTAACATCACTGGGTCCTTACTTCGTTTCTGGAAACAATTCATTTTTGCAATTTAATTTCCCCTATTTATTTAACATTCTTGGCTACTGGCAGAAAAAAATTGTGACAAGAAGAAGGAAAACAAGAAGAGCTTTATCTACCATTCTATGAAGAGATGGGGAATATCTTAACAGTGGTGAGGGCAGAGGGAAGTAGATACTTTCACAATCTACTGGTAGGAAAATCAGAATCCTGTGACAGGACCTTCAAAATACGCACACACACCCAGAATTTACACAAATTATAATTTAAGGAAGCAGTAGATCATGTTCACAAAGATAATGTGCTACAAGGACGGTCACTGCAGGAGTATCTAGAACAGTGAAAAACTGAAACAGCCCCCAAGATCAGAAAGAACTGGTTTTTAAAAAACCTGAGAAAATCATAGAAGAAACTGAAAATACAGACCAAGATTTATCCCCTAAAAAGGCACTAGGCCAAAAGGACTTTACTAGAGTTTTATTAAAACCTCAGAAAGAGGTTGCTGTTTTCATATTTAAACTGTTTCAGAGCACAGAAAAAGACAGAACTGTTCCCAATCCATTCAGTGGGGCTAGTATTACCCTGATATTAAATTTATAAAACATCAAAAGATACTATTAAAGTTAAAAAACAGTAAACTAGAAAAATATTTGTAACATCTATGACTGACAAAGGATTAGCACCTTTAATAGTGTTTCTAAATCAAACTAATATTACAATAGATAAAATAGCAAAGGACATTAAGAAGAATTCACAGAAGAAATATAAATAGGCATTAAATATATAAAAGCTTTAATACTAACAAAAACACATATTAAGACAAGATAGTATATTTCACCTATCAGACTATAAAGATTAGAAAAATCGATACGTGCAGAGTTGGAAAAACTATGGAGAAATGGGCTTGTTCACACAGTGCTGGAAATGTAAGCTAACAAACTCTTCAAGCATAATCTGGCAATATTTATTTCAAAAATTTAGATGTTAAGCACTCTTCTATGATGCAGCAGTTCTTTTTTTTTAACATCTTTATTGGAGTATAATTGCTTTACAATGGTGTGTTAGTTTCTGCTTTATAACAAAGTGAATCAGTTATACATATACATATGTTCCCATATCTCTTCCCTCTTGCGTCTCCCTCCTAATGCAGCAATTCTAATTCGAGTGATCCATTTTATGGAAATGCTCAAAAGAATTTGCAAAAATAGTTATATAGTACAAAGATGTCCACAACAGCAGTGCTTGAAATAGTGAAAAAAGAGAAACATAAATATCCATCAACAGGTGAATAGTTAAATAAACTATGGTACAGCCTCACAGTAGACTATTATGTAGTAGTTATAAAGAATGAAAATTAAAGACCTAAATGTAAGACCGGACACTATAAAACTCTTAGAGGGGCTTCCCTGGTGGCGCAGTGGTTGAGAGTCCACCTGCTGATGCAGGGGACACGGGTTCGTGCCCCAGTCCGGGAAGATCCCACATGCCACGGAGCGGCTGGGCCCGTGAGCCATGGCCGCTGAGCCTGCGTATCCGGAGCCTGTGCTCCGCAACGGGAGAGGCCACAACAGTGAGAGGCCCGCGTACTGCAAAAACAAAACAAAACAAAACAAAACAAACAAAAAAAACAACTCTTAGAGGAAAACATAAGAAGAACACTCTTTGACTAAATCACAGATCTTTTTTGACCCAACTCCTAGAGTAACGGAAATTAAAATAAAAATAAACAAATGGGACCTGATTAAACTTAAAAGCTTTCGCACAGCAAAGAAAACCATAAACAAGATGAAAAGACAACACTCAGAATGGGAGAAAATATTTGCAAACAAAGCAATTGACAAGGGATTAATCTCCAAAATATACAAACAGCTCATGCAGCTCAATATCAAAAAAACAAACAAGCCAATCCAAAAATGGGCAGAAGACCTAAACAGACATTTCTCCAAAGAAGACATACAGATGGCCAAGAGGCACATGAAAAGATGCTTAACATCACTAATAATTAGAGAAATGCAGATCAAAACTACAATGAGGTATCATCTCACACTGGTCATAATGGCCATCATCAAAAAATCTACAAACAATAAATGTTGGAGAGGGTGTTCAGAAAAGGAACCTTCTTGCACTGTTGGTGGGAATGTAAATTGATACAGCCACTATGGAAAACAGTATGGAGGTTCGTTAGAAAACTAAAAATAGAACTACCATACGACCCAGCAATCTCACTACTGGGCATATACCCTGAGAAAACGATAATTCAAAAAAGACACATGCACCCCAATGTTCACAGCAGCACTATTTACAATTGCCAGGAGGTGGAAGCAACCTAAACGTCCATTGACAGATGAATGGATAAAGAAGATGTGGTACGTATATACAATGGAATATTACTCAGCCATAAAAAGGAATGAAATTGGGTCATTTGCAGATACGTGGATGGACCTAGAGAATGTCATACAGAGTGATGTAAGTCAGAAAGAGAAAAACAAATACCGTATATTAACGCATATATGTGGAATCTAGAAAAATGGTACAGATGAACCTATTTTCAGGGAGGAATAGAGATGCAGACGTAGAGAACGGCCGTGTGGACACAGGGCGGAGGAGGGGGTGTGGGAGATTGGGACTGACATATATACACTACCATGTGTAAAGTGGATCACTAGTGGGAACCTGCTGTATAGCACAGGGAGCTCAGCTTGGTGCTCTGTGGTGAACTAGATGGGTGGGATGGGGGTGGGTAGTGGGAGGTCCAGGAGGGAGGGGGTATATGTACACATACAGCTGATTCACTTCCTGTACAGCAGAAACTAACACACCATTGTAAAGCAACTATACCCCAATTTAAATAAATAAATAAATAAAAATAAGCAACACTGCAAAAAAAAAAAAAGAATGAGAAAGTTCTCATTAGTACAATGGCCACAATACAATTTTTTTTTTAAGTATTAAATATGATCCCAGGGGCTTCCCTGGTGGTACAGTGGTTAAGAATCTGCCTGCCAGTGCAGGGGACAGAGGTCCAAGCCCTGGGAAGATACCACATGCCACGGAGCAACTAAGTCCATGCACCACAACTACTGAGCCTGTGCTCTATAGCCCGTGTGCCACAACTACTGAGCCCAAATGTCTAGAGCCCGTGCTCCACAACAAGAGAAGCCACCGCAATGAGAAGCCCGCGCACCACAATGAGGAGTAGCCCCCACTCGCCATAACTAAAGAAAGCCCGCGCACAGCAACAAAGACCCAACGCAGCCAAAAATAAAAAATAAATTAATTAATAAAAATAAATACGATCTCATTATTGTTAAAAATGTTATCAGCGTACATATATGTATGTACATTTATTTTATACATACATGTATATACGTATGTGTATGTATATATTATATACACAGAAAACAATCTGGAAGAATAATCATACATCTTTTATAGTTGTTGCCTCTAGTGTATGAGAGGGGGAAAAGATAAATTTTATTTTTTATTTTATACTTTTCTGTATTATTTGTATTTGTTACAATGAGCACATGCAACTGTAATTTTTAAAAGGAAAATAAAAATGTTTATTAAACAGCTAACCCTGGCCACTTGGGCCCAACAGAGAAACTTCAGATGTAGAACTTACCTTTTCCAGAGACTCCTTCTCAGCTCGAAGGTCAGTCAGCTCCTCCTCCAGGGACGTCACCCTGAGTTCCAGTTGTCTCCGGCTTTGCTTTTCACTCTTGAATTTGGACTGTGCTTGCTCAGAGGTTTCTTGGAGCTCTGGGATATGACAGCACAGAGACTTGGCTGCAGAACCAGAGCTGCAGTGGGCTGTATGGCAACCCAGCACCGCCTTCAAAGCTGCATTCCATCATCTCCCAACCTTACCACACGAGCCTCTTCCACTCACTTCTTCCAGCATCACCTCACTGACCAACAGCAGGTTTATCAAGCCATAAACTGACTCCCCCATCCATCCATATTTATCTCTGCACCTACATGTCACCTTTGACACATACAAAATGGAAGAGAAATGTTCCAAGCGGTCAGAGACCACCTTCGGAATATTACCACTCCCACAATTCCATTTCAGTCATCATCTCAACACACTGGACTCAACACATTGAGATCTTTGTTTAGTAGTGGTCCAGGCCCTTTCTCACTGCCTGGGTAAGATATTCTCAACTCTCGTGGTAGCTGGGACATTCTACGAAGAGTCTGCTTTCAAAACATTCCTTCTCAAATAAAGCTATTTGGAATATTTCTTAAAAATGTAATGCATCAAACAACAAGGTCCTACTGTATAATACGGAGAACTACGTTCAATATCCTATGATGAACCATAATGGAAAAGAATATTTAAAAAAATGAATGTATATATATATGTATAACTGAATCACTTTGCTGTACAGCAGTAATTAACACAATGTTGTAATCAACTATACATCAATAAAAAATAAAAATAAAAAAATAAAAATGTAATGCATCAAAATTAATTTTGTTGGAAGACTTTTGAGATCCTTATGGTGCCCTTAAGGTAACTGTCACAGAGCACCACAAAAACAGAAAAGAGGCTATCTGTACAACATTCAAATCTAAGATTTTCCCTCAAGTGCACCCAAGTGATGCTCTAAAAAGGAAGGGATTTATCTTCAAGGTATCACTTCACCAACTGACATCAGTGTTTTTTAGCTTTCTTTTTGGGCAAGTTAATTTTGCTTTTTCCTAACTCTGCTGCTATTCCAGCCACACCCCACCCACTGGTCCCATCTGTGCCTTCCACATGTCTTTCTTTATACAAAGTGGTGGATGAATCAACACGCCAGTCTTCACAAATCTGCTTTTCAAGTCACCATGTCTTGAGCAGCACCATTGTGCCAGGCACTAAACTAATACTAAGGGAAGGACTTTACAAAGATGAGAAAGACACCATCCTTGCCCTTCAGAGGCTTGCATTCTAGAAGGGAAAACACATATAAGTAGTGCTGATCAAAGGCTATCTCTGATAATGGGCATAATAATGCACTTGGAGATGAAGGATTTTAAAGGAGATCAAATATTCTAGGAAAAAAAAAGGGAAAGTTTCTGAAAGAGGCAGTGTTTGGAGAGAACTGGAGTCAAATCTTGGCGATGGTGGGCACACCAAGTCCAGAGAACAGCATGGATAAAAAGCAAGGCAAGAAATACAGGATGTGTTGAAGCAGCAGGCTGGCTAGTATGTCCAGAGCTACGTTGAATTGGGCAACATACAGGAAATAAGCCAAGGTGGAGGGGCCTTGAGTGCCAGGCTGAAGGACTGCAATCCATGCTCTAGGAAAGAGGCAACCGCAGCAGGAAGCACCTGCTTCTTAAGCTTCTACTGAGTCACAAGTTAAAGGAACCCTTCAGTTAGATTAGTTAGTCACAAGTTAGTTTAACTCTTCAAGGCCTATGAGGCCAATCCTAAGTACCAAGGATACTCAACACTCACCCACACAAAGCAGAACTGTGGCCACTGATCCACTCTAAATGGATAGTCAGTTCTTTTGTTGTCCTTTATGCCAAACAATCATGTAATAGGTTTATATTGGTTCACCTTAACCTTTGGCTCTGTCCTTCACAAACTTCATTAGCATTATGCCAAATGGACTGGGAGGAAGGAAACAGTGTAATTCTTTAAGTTTACATTGTCAAAATCCCAGCCCCCTCCAGCAAGGGCATACCTGAGAGCTCTGCCTGCAGTTTGGCGACTTGGCCCCTGAGGAGGTCCGTCTCCTTCATGCTTTCTGTCAGCTGTACCTGCAGCTCCGTTTCTTTCTTTTGGTGGGCGGTCATTTTCAGGTGTAGATGAGAGACCTGTGCAGTGGCTGCTGCTAACTCTTCCGTCACCTTGGCCTGAACAGTAACAAAGTACGATGTCACTTTAAAGATGGTGATGGCCCAACCTCACATACTCTGTGCTGGCTGAACTGGTAGGAAGATAGCTAAGGCCACCTTCAACCTGAATTAAGCCCAAATCAAGCCCTCAAATGTGCAAGGTCTCTGACTCAGGAATGCCCTTGCAAAACTTTGTCCTTAGGAAATACTATGCAAGAACACAAAAATTTTGCTACAAGGATGACCGATACAGCATTGTTTATAGTTGCCAAACAATGGAAACACAAAATAATTTTTAAAATGAGCTTAAGCAAATTGATATATCTATCCTGTACGCAACTATTAAGAATAGTGTTATGAAAAAATACTCAGTGGCTTGGTATACAGTCACCACCTATTGTTAAATCTCACCAATCTGATACATGAGAAATGGTATTCCTGCCATTTTCTAAGTTTCCTATAATGAACATTTTTTTTTTAACAAGAAAAGGGTATTTTAAATTTTAAATTGAATGCCTTTGATGGCAATCCACTTCTCAGGCTACAACTTCTCTCCAGCACTACTGTACTAATATTGGGTTGGCCAAAGAGTTCACTTGGAAATGAACTCTTTGGCCAACCCACAGTAGTACTATAAAGATCGGTCACGTGAGAGTAACTGCTTTGGGGGTTCTTTGAAGAACAGTGGTAATAAAAGAAGGGAACACTCCAACTTCTTTGACTGCTCAATGCATTTTATTTTATTTTTTTTTCAATGCATTTTAAATGGTGCTCTGTACTGGCCAAACAGGAGCTAAATAGTCTCAAGTAACATCCGATGAAGTCAAAATGACTACCCTGGAAAAGTGTCTACAGATATTGTTTATGAAGGGCGATGATGAAAATGATAATTAAAAGGATGGTCAATGAAAAGGAATGGTAAACAAATGACAAATACTACATTCATTTCACCTGAATTGATGTGCTCCTGTAAAAAATAGGAGAAATCAGATGACAGGAAAGGCAGTGAGCAACTGCTCCGCTGATTTTGATTTTTGGGCAGCAGTGTATTTACGGGGTTGGACCATCTCTCCTATACTATTACACTGCTACTACCATTACTCTTCCTATACCACTATACTTTACATGCATTCTTACTGCTGTCTACTTTCTTATTATCACTTGTCCCTTCTTAGGGTATTCACTGCGCCTACCTCAGTTTTAAACATTTATTCCAAAGCCTTAATCAGTTTTCTAGCTTACATTTAAAATCTGATATTTTGGCTCTCTTAAAGGTGGGGGAAATAAAACAAATTGTGTACAAAATAAAAAGAAATAAGCTATGAATGAGTATCTGAGTGTACACTGGCAAAGTCTCTCTCCTTGACCACACTTCAAGTTAGGCTCCTCTAAGCCCATGACCTTGTTCTCCCCTCCTGTCTTTGGCCGGACCAGCCCAGTTTTAGCAAGAATCCCTGCTAAGTCAGTTTAGAGTGAATCTCTACCCTTGATATCTGATCAAAGTTCTCCATCCCAACCTTTGCTGTCTAAGTCCTTGGCCTGTCGTTAGTAAGAATCCCCCTACCCAGGATGTCTCCTCTTAGTAATTTTCCATCCACTGACCCCCCCCCTCACTCTGCTCCTTGGCTGTAAATTCCCCACTTGCCCTCTTGCCCTTAACTGTATTTGGAGTTGAGCTCAACATTTCTTCCCTATTGCAATAGTCTTTTTATTTTATTTATTTTTTTGGCCACACCGTGTGGCTTGCGGGATCTCAGTTCCCCAACCAGGGACTGAACCCGGGCCATAGCAGTGAAAGTCCAGAATCCTAACCACTAAGCCACCAGGGAACTCCCATCTATTGCAATGGTCTTGAATAAAATCTTCCTTACTGTTTTAGTAAGTGTCAGAATAAATTTTTTAGTAACATGCGACTTTTAGAGTGAGCTCTAAGATACTTATTTTTGCTGTTCAGCAGCCTTAGCTTTTCATCTGTTAAACTCAGAGGACAATGACAGTTTGGACTTCCAGGCAGAAGAGGAATTTTCACCTGCCGCAAGTAGAATCAAAGTTTTACTCACTGTCTTGCCTCAACTGGCCTAACAGAAACTGAACTAACACAATGCTCAGAGGGCTTTGCGTCTATCGTGGCTCCAGAGTTCACTGATATCAGAGGGAAGACCACTTGCATAGGGCCTTGCAGCAGCTAAGACCACTGGAGGGGATGAATTCCAGAGGAGAGGCAGTGGGGTGGATGGTCACTCTCACCAAAGAACAAGCAGAGTGGAAGATCACTCAAAAGCTCTTATCTCAAGTTATAAAGTGCATTCCACTCAATTTTCATGTTTTCAAAAAAATTCAAATACAAAATATAAAACACTTCTTAAATCTGAGAAAATAGCAGATGAAAGGGTTACAATGTCCCAGCTGATGAGGGGGAGCCCAAACAAGAAGGAACTCATTTCAGAAAAACAGTGTCACTGGAGCAAAGACAGGAGGAGTGGGGCTTCCAAAGCAGTCATCTCAACCCAAGACCCACAACAGTCTTCCTTCCTTATAGCTACTTCAGAAACAGGTCAAAATACCTAATTCTGAACTGACTGAAGTCAAACAGCAAAACTTTAAAATGCTTTGGCAGACACAGATGAAGGAGCAAACTAAACAGTCTCAAACTTCACAATAAATGTTTGTTATGTGGCATAACAGAAATCGTCTGTTGATTTTTTCAGCAGAATAGGATTAGTTTCTAATAAACTGTATAATCCTCACCTTAACCAGATTACTAACATCAGTGATTGTTTTTGAGTCAACTTATTGTAACACATTTATACAACAGAAATCTGGATGTTGGATATATTAAAAATCTGTTGGAAGATTTCTAGTTCTCTTCTCAATGATGGCAAAAATTCTAAAAAGCGAACTGGTAAGGACGTACAGAGGACACTCCTTGGCTCTACACATCCTGACTTGGGCTTTTCTCTCCCCAGTTACTTTACCTTCTCTTGCTCAGCATGCAAAACTCTTGCCTGTGTGTTTTCTGTGGCAGTTTGAAGTGAGTTGTTCCTCTTCTCCATCATCAGGTTACTCTGCTCAACATACCTGTGAAATAAACAGGGAAAAAGAAAACATTTATCAAGCACTCAATGCATACCAGGTATAACCCAATGTATCAATACATTCGGTCGTCAGAGCATTGCTCTATACCTTCATCAGGAACAATCTGAAAGCATTTTATTTTCCGAAGATCTGCAGTAATCAAATTTGGAGGCAGGAACCTGGACCGGGGTGAATTGCTTTGAATTTGAAGAATGAAGAGGAGGGGAATTTGAACATGTGTGGTGAGGGGAAATAAGAGAGGAAAGAGACAGGAGTATGAAGGCTACAAGGAGGGAAGAAAAGAAAGCCACTCCCCTTCCCCCTTCCATGTGGGAGACAAGAGACACTGGAGAAGAGAAATATGGGAGGATATTTTAAAGTGAAATGCTGCTGTAACATGTTCCCCTGACCCCTCCCCACAAAAAAAATTTTCAGAAGGATCTAGAAAAATTATACAATGCTTGGGTTTTATGTGGAAATCAGTGAAGTTCTGGTTGATAAAATAAGAGTCAGCCCACACAGAAGAGAGAAGAGGACATCAGGAGTTTTCTAGGCACTAACACTGCTTTTACAGATGAGGAAACTAGAGCCGGTGGGAATAAATAAAATGCCCAAAGCCACACAACAAATGAGGAGCAGAGCCAGGATTCAAACGCAGGTGTGCATTACATCACAGCCTCCTGAGCCCTTTCTCCTGAAATCCCTTCAGTCAACAAGCAGTAATTCACATGACAGGCAGGAAACAGAAAAGAGCAGAAATACACATAAACTTCTGTAAACAAAAATGCTTATTTAACTTGGGCATTTACAAACTAAACCCTTTTTTGTCCATCCTAGCCAGTGCCCCGTACCTGTCATTACCTCTGATTTCGTTCAATTAGTTCACTAATCTTGTCATTCTGTTCTTCTATCCGACTGCTCTTTTCAAGGATCTCTTGCTTCAATCTTTCATTTTCCTAATTCGAAATATATGACGTTTAACTTGTTAAGAGAGAAGCACCAGATAAAAGGGAATACCAGATGATACTATTACACCAGATGATACTAAAAAATCTAGAAAAATCTAGAACTTATGTCCACATAAATATAATACTTAAAACAATGTATCAAATTCTACCTGATGGATACAAATCACTACATCCAATAGACTAAATGTATAAATGGCTATAAAATGAAGCGGGAACTTTGGAATATGGTCAAAAAAGAAATGTTTCCTTCTGATAATAGAGTGATAAGTCACTTGGAGTAATTAAGTCATAATGGATTTTCCAGAATTTCCCACCTCCGTGTGGCATTTATCACATGCTCTTATTCCTGGAGTAGAGGTTTCAAACAGTAGTACAACTCCAGAGAGAGCAGCGGCAAGATCTCCAGGTTGAGTGCTCTGTTCTTTTTTTTTTTAATGATATACTTTTTTTTATTAGTTACCTATTTTATACATATTAGAGTGCTCTGTTCTTGATCACTCTCACCTGAATAATTCGTTGGATGTTGCTCATAATCATGCTTGTTTCCATTGTCACCGACATGCTAGGAATGAGCAGGGAATTGCTAGTGGTACGTTTCTGTAACTCTTCAACCTACAAAAGGAGTGTCAGAAAGACTTTTCATGACATTTTTAAAAGGAGAAATACAATTTACCCAAGGTCTGACTACTTTTTTGAGGGGGTTAATAAGTTTCTGAGACAATCTCCAATGTAAGCAGGAGTTTTCTTCTGCTAACTGGATCCCCAAATAAAACGACCCTTCTAGGGAAATAACTACTAACTACTATGAATACAGGAAACCAGGAAGAGTTTACCTATAGCCCTGATTGCTCCCTGTTTGTATCCCCTCTTTATACCCCCACTTTCAACACAGCCCCTTAGTCATGAGATGACTCAGTCACCTTAGTCATGAGATGATCCATTTTATCAGCCACTTTGCTGACTGCCATTCGAATTTCAGTGTTATGTTGCCGGGCTTCAGTCATGAGAAATGAAGCCATGTCACCTGATCCTGAACAGACATTAGCCAAAAAGAAACTTATGAAACTGTAGCAGAGGATACTGTATGAAGAAAAGCCAACAGCTCTATCAGCAGAAGAAAGAAAGAAATGAACATTTCCAAATACTGGAAAATGCTGTAGGTGACTTACACTGTCAGGAGAAGATGGAGAGGGGTTAAAGGCAAAATGGCTCCAAAGCTAACAATAACCAGCTATCCTCCTGCAAAATGCATCAAGTGATACAGTCTGGTTCAAGGGCACAAGTTGTGCACTAGCAACTCAGATCGCTTCTCCATTCACCCAACTGCATGCCAGGTATTGGACCAGGTACCAAGGATACAGCAAGGAATGAAACACGGTTCCTGCCCTTGGCAAGGTCAGTCTGGTGAGGAGACTCACGTGTAAACAGATCATTATAACAGAGTGTTGTAAGTGCAAAGAATGAACCATGTACGAGGTTACAAGGTACAAAAGAAGCACAGAGAAAAGCAAGATTAACTCTTTGGTGACACACGTATACAGTTATGTCTCTGGAAGGAGAGCAGAGAGGGATGGTAACAGGAAGCCTTCACAGAGGAGATGACAGATTCAGTGGTTTCCCAGATGGAGAAGGGCAGGGCTTCCAGACAAAGGATGCACCCAGGAAACCCTTACCACTCCAGGACCATACATTTCATTGTGGGATATACTTGCTTCTTCCTACCACTGTCCTAATACCCAAAGTGATTACTGTACAAAAGACAAGCTGCAGAACAAGAAGGCAGGATACCATCCCAGCTGTGTGCATTTTATTTTGCTTTGTTTTTTACACTAGGCAACCACACTTGTACATGTATACAAGACATCTGAAAAGTGACCGTTTCCTAAGGTCAGGGGGGTTTAATGATGGAAAAAAGTAACTTCACTTCACACCTTTTTGTGTTGTTTGATCTTTTTATAAAAGTATATTCTTTTCACAACTTTAAAATTTTAACAAAATAGCTTTCAGAGATACTGAACAGTCATCATGGTTTCTCCCAATTTCCTCCAATGTTTTTACTCTTTTACTATTAGCTATGAATTCTACAGAGCAACTCTGAGAGAGGAATTAAAAAGGGCTGGCAGGAGAAAATGCAAGAAACAAAACACAGAAAGTGGCCATGAGGGTTTTTGTGGGGATGATGTAAATGTTCTAAAGCTGGATTATGGTAATAGTTGCTCAACTCTGTAAACATCCTAAAAAAACCCATTGAATTGTACACTTAAAACGAGTGAATTGCACGGTATGTAAGTCATACCTCAACTAACTTGTTTAAAAAAAAGAAAAGAAAAAAAGGGCAGAGATCTACTGGAGTCAAAATGAAAAAGGGATGGGAGGGAGGTAAGCACAGCAAGAGCAAAAGATGAGAAACTCCTACCTTGAAAATGAGGAGACTGAGAGAGCGGTGCGGGGTACAAGGGCCGGACGGGCTGCAGCTGGGAAGCAACAGCTGGTGCCTGAGGATAAGCATAGGCTTGCATACCTGTATAGGGCTGAGAAAATGCCAAGTTACAGATGGCTTATAAAACAGTCATATCTCTCTTTTCTGCTTAGTTTGTCTTGGATGGAATAAAGTAGATAAACTGGAAGTAGACTCAAACTTATTGAAGCTGGAGATGTATGAGACCAGGGTTTGGTATTGGGTAATAATTGCAGCAGGAGAGTCATGTATGTAATCCAGTGATGCCTGGTCACTAAAGTCATACCTAGAGAGTGAGGGAAGCATGTCTCAGGTCACTCCCCAGTCCTCTTGTGATGATTTAATTAAGTAGGAATTCATCCCCCGGCCATTGGGCCTATTGATGGTCTAAAAAAAATTTAAAACTAAGCAAACGATGCTTGGTTTCATTAAGGTAAAAGAAGAGGTGTTCACTGCGATTCCAAACTAAAGTCACCAGTTTCCAAAGGATGCCTCTCCCCTTCCAGATTGTGATGCTTATCTGTATGACCAAGAGCTCTCATTTTCCTCTGAGCCTCAGCCACCTCAACTATAAAATGAAAATAATAATACCATTTCTTAGGGTTGTTGTGTGGATTAAATGAAGCGATATATAGGTAAAGTTCCTAACAGCTCGTAAGTAAGTGCCTGGAAGACAATAAATGCTCAATAAACAGCAGCTATCATTTTAGTGATGATGGTTATTCTTCCTTGAATTAAGGAAATCCAGCTCATTTCCAGGGATTGGTATAACCACCCATCCATTACTAAAAAAGAATCTTAGTCTATAGGATATAACTCTCCATTAGGTCCATTCAGGAGTGGGGAGAGGGCCAGGTAGGACTTTCCTCAATTCTGATACACCCCTTCCTAATGGGGCATAACTTGGCCACCATCACTCTGATCCCTCCATCAAGAATCACCAAGGAAGTGAGGGTCTGTTACCATGGGGAGTTAAGTCTTAACCATCAAATGTGTCAGGGCAAAAGAAAAAGTCCACTGTCCGGGCAAACAGTCAGCAGAGGCAGACAGGCTGTTGCCACTGCCTTCTGTGAAAACAGTAAAAACCTACTTTTAAGAGCTCACTTTTGGAGGATAACTAGACAAAGAGTTCAGCTGTATTTTCATACAGCCTCCATCCATTGACCTCCACCACAACCGTTCTGCTGAGTGGAGTGCAGAATCTTGGCCTATCAGCTGTTTGACAGAAGAGAACACAGAAGACTTGAATCTATAGCCCTCAATTAGACATGTGTGAAAAGGAAAACAAACAAACATTGCTTGGGCTTTTACTATGTGCCAGGCCTTGTGCCAGGTGCTTTGCTTGTTCTTGCACAAAATCTTTACAACCACCTATAAGGTAGGTAATCCCTTGCTTGTTTAAACATGAGAAAGTAGGAGTTGAGGAAGGAGAAAAATCATAAACTCTGTGAGGAACTGGTACAGTACAAATCGTGCAAGAAGAAGAAAGGAGACTGCCTAGAACCATAATCAATTATAGCTTATAACTGATATGGTTTAAAAATGTTGTTACCTGAAAGGACTGGGCGTTTCCAGATACAGCTGAGTGGGAATCATGAGATGCAACTTGCATCAAGGCAGCAGACGGTGTTTGGAGCCCAGAAACAGATGGCTGAGGTGCTAAGATAAAGCAAGAAGTTTTCACTGTTATCCATCCCTTGCTTCTTGGTACAAGTCTGGATTATCACCTTTCAAATCACCACCCTTCAGACTTGACCACTTCTCTCACCTAGTCTCCTAAACTCAGCTCTACTGGAGTCTCAGCAATGGGCTAGTGGAAGGAAATTGGGCATGCTCAGGTGCACGTGACTCAGACCTTCGACACCATCAGCTGACAGAAAGTGCAGAATTACACACAGGGAGATGGCTCATTAGCTGAGTGCCGATTTCCAAAACTGACAATGCAACACAGCAGAAGACACAGCAAGCAGACCAAATACAACTCCAGGTCTGAAAATGCCCTACCCAGGGACAAACTGACAAGTTTTATACTCTAGTTCAGTTCTCAATACTAAAACAATGCAGCCTAACATTTTAAGGAACAATGATGACAACTTTGGTACCGACCCAATTCAAGGCCACAGAGCCTCAGAGAGGTTCCTTACCTTGTGAGGTCATCTGTGGTAGCACTGGATGGGCTGGCTGAAGAGACGGCTGGATGGACGGAGTCACCATAGGCTGCCCAGCTCCTCGAAGAGCATTCACGTCCTGCAACAGCATGAGCATTTTGGTTACTGTGTCTATGGGTCCTTAATTGAAGACTGAGGGTGACTGTCCACCCTAAACCTGCTTACAACCAGTGCTTTTAGGCAAAGAAGAGGAAGGAAAGGCAAGCAGAAAGGCAAGAGTTTAAGGTGTGGGCTTTGGGAAGAAAGCACTCTATTATATACTGGAGTAGGATCCCTTCTCCCTGTAAATTATATCAAATAATCATAGTTAATTTCCAGTATAAGTTGTTGATGTTATTTTGTCTGAAGCAGCTAGAGTGACTGCTCCCCATAATGTATCATTTTGCAAACCAGCAGCTAGCTTCCTTCAGACTGACCTAGTCTGTTTCCACAGAATTAGGGCCTCTTACAAGGAAACCCAGGGAATAATGCAGCCTTTCTCTTCTGCCAAATAATATACACAGACCTCAAGGTACTCACAGAAAATCAGATAGAGTAGGATTCACTGTGCCTCATTACGATGCTGTTTTTGACAATATAGTTTTAGAGTGTTTTCCCCTCATTCTTTCTCTTCATAAAAGCCAAGCAATGTTGGTCCCTACTATAATTCTAAACAAAGTTAACATACAAACATCTTCCTGATTCATTCAAGGAAAAGAAAAACTTGAGGCACAATATACAGTGACTGTGATCTGCTATGCTACAGTTTAAGGGCTGAAATCTCTTTGACATTCTTTTACTTCAGAACTTCCTCTTGTTTCCCAATATTCTCAGAAATGTATTTTGCATTTCTGGAAAAGCATCCCAGTTTTACATCATTACATAAATCAACCTAAATGTCTAACAAAAGAGTAAAAGGAATCATGATAAATCAATGTAACAGAGCACTGGGTTATCTTTAAAGGTGATAAAGCTTTGTTTTATTTATTTACTATTTTTATATTACTGATATTAACATAAATGTTCATGATATAACATTAAGTTAAAAAATCAGATTATGAAACAACATATAAACAATGTCCTTTTTGTTAAATATGTTTCTTCTTTTTAATTTACATTACTCTACAATTAATAATTCGAACCTAAAAATTTTAATAAGAATATTATCTTATCCAAATTTCATTTCCAGAAACCAGATAAAAATCAATCCTATAACAGATCCCAGAAATCCTATCTTCCTTTAAAATGTTAAATCTACACAGAGCTTTTCCGTGAAGAAATAAAACAAAATTGTGAAAAAAAAAAAAGCCTATTTTGAAAATTTTTTTCCTCAAAAGCATCACGCTTGCTTTGTTTTACATCAATATCAAAGAATCCTAAAAATTAATCACTGTTAAGTGTTTCAATTCAGTTGAGAAAGAATTATTTTATTCAATAAGGAACTAACCAATGGGAAAAGAACTTAGTTGGAATTAAGTTACTTCTCACCATTCACCAAATTCCAGATGGATTAAATATGAAATAATAGATCTAAACATATAATAATAAATATTTTAAAAAGACATGTGATGTTTACAGTATCTGAAAGTGGGAAGGCTTTCTAAGCATAATGTCAAAAGCAAAAAACAAAGGGAAAAATTGATAGAGCTGATTGCAATAAAATTTTTGAACTTCAAAAAAATCATGCCGGGCTTCCCTGGTGGTGCAGTGGTTGAGAGTCCGCCTTCCAATGCAGGGGACATGGGTTTGATCCCTGGTTGGGGAACTAAGATCCCACATGCCACGGGGCAACTGAGCCCGTGCGCCCCAACTGCTGAGCCCACATGCTCCAACTACTGAACCTACGCACTTTGGAACCCGCACCACAACTAGAGAGAAGACTGTGTGCTGCAATGAGAGATCCTGCACGCCGCAACTAAGACCCAATGCAGTCAAAAAAAAATTAATTAAAAAAAAATCATGCCACATACAAAGCCAAAAGATACAACAGTGGTTTTTTTTGGCTGCACCTCATGGCTTGTGGGATCTTAGTTCCCCAACCAGGGATTGAACCTGTGCCCTTGGCAGTGACAGTGCTGAGTTCTAACCACTGGACTGCCAGGGAATTCCTACAACAGTGTGATCTTCATATTAAATTACATCAGTGGAAAAATCAACATTTCCCAAGAGAATCTAAACATTCAATCAACAAATATGAGTTCATTCTTTTACGGGTCAGGCATCATGCTGCCTAAAGGCTGATGTTTGCTGACAACAGAGATTTTAGTAGAAAGCTAAATTAACTACTTAAAACTGCCCAGTTCTTGTGGCAGATATACAGAATTGCTTCCATTTCTCAGGGGAAGTGATAATTATAGCAGAAACACATGTACCAATACCAACCTGTATCATTCTGAATATAAGCTCTCTAAATAATGATTCTGGGTTAGAGGCAGAAAAAGCAATAATTTCAGTTAAAAGAACAGAAGACAGCAACATCTGCACTATTCATTCTAAGACAGCCAGTGGGACATACTTCAATTTCTGAATCATTGGAATCCAGCTGTGGTGGAAGAATGGGCAGCATGGGCTGGCCCATTTTAGCCATCCGAGAGATCAACTTGGCCTTGACTGTATCCGGATTCTAAAAAGAGAGGAAAGTCACAAAAATCACTATAATCAAGGTTCATTACCTTCAGTCAACTCTACGTCTTTTGGCTCTTATATCAAATCTTTCAACAAGTCCCCCCTGCCTTATCTATTTGAAACTATCTTCTAGAAAATGAGAATTAAAGATTTCTTGCCTAGACGCATACATGGGTCACAATTAATAACAGTAGGAAAAATAATTCCCTATATGTTGGAATGGACAAAGTGATTTCATCTGTATTCCTTCACTGCAATCAAGTCTCCCTACCAGGCATAAGTATTCTCATTTTACAGATAAAAAAACTAAAGTATAGATTAAGGGAGGGAGGCATTTTAGATAATAGTAACCTCTCAAAAGCCCAAGAGCAACTCAGCAGATAAATATTCAGAAGAGATTTAGGGCAAAAAGAAAACAGGAGCTCTGTGTTCTAAATTCAGGTTCATTTAACACTGACTTGGCACTGATGACGTACTAGTCCCTGAGCTAGACGCCTCTGTATGCATTAACTGGTTTAAAGTGCAGCCTTCAGAGCAGAATGTATACTCCTAAGGGTGAACAAGATGATCTAATGAGTGTAAAAAGAAATGACCATGACCTCTATTTTAAAATTATTTTTAAGCTACAGTAAACATCAGACAGTAAACTTGTTTACAGGGATGGAGAGTACTTTATGTATATAATTTGTAAACAAACATATACTGAGAGGGTGTATCATTTTTTCTTAACTAATGGAGACACATAATCAAAAAAAGTTGGGTCTATCAAAAGAGGACTAGTTATATAAACCAATATTCACACAATGGAATACTGTGATCTAAAGATAAAGAAAAATGAGGATGCTTTCTATATACAAACATGGAAAGATACTGTTATTATAAAAAGCAAGGTAGATAACATATATAATATGCTATTTTTTTGTGAAGGGGGAAAAATAAAATATACATTCCTATTTGCTTGCATCTGCATAAAGAAACATTGAATACATAAGAAACTAATAAAAGCAGTTACCCAAGGTTGGGGATGAGATAAAACAGGGTACATGGGGGCAGGGGAAGGAATGAGTCTTCTCAATGTATATCTTGTTATACTGTTTTGCTAACTGTGCCATGTGAATGTAATTACCTATTCAAAACAAAAAATAAAAACTTAAATGTAAAAAGAACCAAAAGATGGTTAATTTTATATTATGTGAACTTTGCCCCAATTAAAAAACCAAAACTGTAAAATAAGAAAGAAAAAAAAGGTTGGAGAGCACTAGTCTACGAAAAGTTACTGAAGCTTAGAAATAGGTGACAAAAGTAGCTGTGTCTCGAGACTACAAAAGAACTAATACTGAACAATCGTGGCTATTCAAAGATCTGAGATTATAAACTGTTTTTCAATTTTCTTGATTCTCTGGCTTAACCTTCTGGGTTTAGATCACTTTTTACACATATCAGATCAATTATTTGCTTAATTAATTTCTGCTTTGGACTGAATATAAGCAAATAAACTAGTGTTGGAGAGAAATTAATCATCAATTTCACTTCATACAATTATCCTGTTTCCCAATGTGGCAGGTGAAAGCCACAGAGCTTTAGAACTTGAAGCACTTCAGCTATCATCTCATCCACATGTAGTAAACTCAGATGCCTTCACGGACCAGGCAGAGCAGCAGCAAACACAGTGTACATCTTCTAAAGGTCTTCAAATCCAAATTTTACTACAACAGTATGCTAGTCTTCTCATGTTACAGTTGGGGAAACACAGAGGCCCAGAAACCTGATAGAAGTCAACTAATTGGTGAATTAGTGTAGAATTCCTCTGAGAGAATGAAAGTATGAAGATATGTAGCATTAGCAGTAATTATGATAACAGAGCTAATGTTAATTGAGCTCTTACAATATGCCAGACACAATACTAAAAACTCCATAGGCATCATTTCATTTAAACCTCATAAAAATCTCAAGATTACTGAAGACAAGCTCTATGTAGGCTTTGAGCTTAGTGCTTTATAAACATATCACGGGAACACTTAGAGGGGCTGTGAGAATTATTTCCATTTTTTTTGTTTTTTATTTATTTTTTTAATAGATCTTTATTAGAGTATAATTGCTTCACAATACTGTGTTACTTTCTGTTGTACACCAAAGTGAATCAGCCATATGCATACATATGTTCCCATATCCCCTCCCTAGAGCCTCCCTCCTATCCTCCCTATCCCACCCCTCTAGGTCATGGCAAAGCACCGAGCTGATCTCGCTGTGCTATGCTTCTGCTTCTCACTAGCTAATTATTTTACATCTGGTACTGTATATATGTCGATGCTACTCTCACTTTGCCCCAGCTTTCCCATCCCACCCCGTGTCCTCAAGTCTATTCTCTATGTCTACATCTTTATTCCTGCCCTGCAACTAGGTTCATCAGTACCTTTTTTTTTTTTTTTTAGATTCTATGTCCACGCATTAGCATACGGTATCTGTTTTTCTCTTTCTGACTTACTTCACTCTGCATAACAGACTCTAGGTCCATCCACCTCACTACAAATAACTCAGTTTTGTTTCTTTTTATGGCTGAGTAATATTCCACTGTATATATGTGCCACATCTTCTTTATCCATTCATCTGTCAATGGACATTTAGGTTTCTTCCATCTCCCGGCTATTGTGAATAGTGCTGCAATGAACACTGTGGTACATGACTATTTTTGAATTATGGTTTTCTCAGGGTATATGCCCAGTAGTGGGATTGCTCGGTCATATGGTAGTTCTATCTTTAGTTTTTTAAGGAACCTCCATAGTGTTATCCATAGTGGTTGTATCAATTTAGATTCCCACCAACAGTGCAGGAGGGTTCCCTTTTCACCACACCCTTTCCAGCATTTATTGCTTCTAGGTTTTTTGATAATGGCCATTCTGACCGGTGTGAGGTGCTACCTCATTGTAGTTTTGATTTGCATTTCTCTAATAATTAGTGATGTTGAGCATCTTTTAATGTGCCTCTTGGCCATCTGTATGTATTCCTTGGTAAAATGTCTATTTAGGTCTTCCGTCCATTTTTTAATTGTATTGTGTATGGTGTTACGTAGTGTTCTAATTTCATTCTTTTGCATGTAGCTGTCCAGTTTTCCCAGCATCACTTATTGAAGAGGCTGTCTTTTCTCCATTGTATGTTCTTGCCTCCTTTGTTGTAAATTAGGTGACCATATGTGCGTGGGTTTATCTCTGGGCATTCTATCCTGTACCACAGATCTATATTTCTGTTTTTGTGCCAGTACCATACTGTCTTGATTACTGTAGTTTTGTGGTATAGTTTGAAGTTAGGGAACCTGATTCCTCCATTTTTCTTTCTCAAGATTGCTTTGGCTATTCGGGGTCTTTTGTGTTTCCATACGAATTGTAAAATTTTTTGTTCTAATTCTGTGAAGAATGTCATTGGTAGTTTGACAGGGATTGCACTGAATCTATATATTGCTTTGGGTAGTATAGTCATTTTCACAATATTGATTCTTCCAATCCAAGAACATGGTATATTTCTCCATCTGTTTATGTCATCTTTGATTTCTTTCATCAGTGTTTTATAGTTTTCTGAGTACAAGTCTTTTGCCTCCTTAGGCAGGTTTATTCCTAGGTATTTTATTCTTTTTGTTGCAATGGTAAATGGGAGTGTTTCCTTAATTTCTCTTTCTGATTTTTTGTTGTTGGTGTATAAGAATGCCAGAGATTTCTGTGCATTAATTCTGTATCCTGCAACCTTACCAAATTCATTGATTAGTTCTAGTAGTTTTCTGGTGGCATCTTTAGGATTTTCTATGTATAGTATCATGTCATCTGCAAACAGTGACAGTCTTACTTCTTCTTTTCCAGTTTGTATTCCTTTTATTTCTTTTTCTTCTCTGATTGCCGTGGCTAGGACTTCCAAATTTATGTTGAATAAGAGCGGCGAGAGTGGACATATGAAGAAGCTGAAGACCAGAGAAGTCAGATAATTTCCTCAAAGCCACATGCTTATAAGAATAAATATTTGAATCCAAGTCTGTTGATGCAGAAGCCCAAGCTAATTTATACTGACTCTCAAGTAAGGGAAAATGAATAAAGTAACCACTGATTTCTAGCCTAAATCAACATTTTTCAACATTTTTTTTCTCTAACCTACTATACCCTAGGCACATGAAACCCTTCTAGCCAACTGGGGATGAGGAGATAGACTTATATACTCACTGTATTTACTGTAAGCTGTTCACTGAGGGAGTTAGATTTGGAACGAAGAACTGACTCCCTGAAAGCAAATAAGACATATCCTGAGATAAAAACAAAATCCATAATCACGAGTCTAGATTATACTGTATAAACAAATTGTTTTTTAAAATGTTTGCCAATTTAATCTCTGTAAAACAGAGTTTTAACTCTTCTTTAGTTTGTATAATTTCTGAAAGCTAGTGAAGATGGACAATTTTCCATTCAAATGCTTATTATTTACATTTCTTTCCTTGGATATATATTTTGTGTTTATACCTTCTGTCCAATTTTCTTCCCGAGTTTGGCAGGTATTCTTTTATATCTAAGTTAGTGCTTTTATAGAGTATGAATATTAATCCTTTGTCAGAAAATCTGATGCAATTACTTTCCCCATTTCCCTCATCCCATTTTTTCCTAATTATTTAAAATTATTTTATTTTTCAACTATATCTCTATTTCTGAACCCCTCTAAGAATCATTTACATGGACAATAAAAGAGCTTTATACAACTCCAGTATCTTACCCTGATTTGAAAGGAACAGATGTGGACGGTGACACAACAGGATCAGCAGCACCAGGTATGGGTGAAGGGGCTGCAGAATCCCGGGAACTAACACTGTGCCCATCAGAGCCGGAATCTCTAGCAAATTTGACCTAGGGAAAGATCAACCACAGATGGAACAGGCTAATACACCACAAAAAAAGGCACGCTTCCCCCTCCATTCTCCTTTCATTTTACTTATTCTTCATTATACAAGTCATTACCTAGTCACTGTAGGCAAATCAGAAAATGTAGATAAGCCAAAAGAGAAAAAAAAGGTAACAATCACCTGCATTTCAACCACTAAGCAATAACATTTTTAGAATTTTGGATGTAATATTTTGCACTTATATTATCTGTGTGTGCGTGTGTGTGTGTGTGTAAGTGCGTGTTTTACAACAATGGGGCCATACCGTTTTGTACCCTGCTTTGCTTACTCACTGATATATTAACATATTTCCATGTTAAGTAAATTATTATTTAGTTAACTAAATTATTAATCGACAACATCCTTTTTAACTACTGAAGAGTAGGTCTAAGGGTCATGCCCCTAACTGTTATCATCTACAGGAAAAAGTCTCCAAAGGATTTTGGGAACACAAGTCATAAATATCTATGTTATCATAAAATATATTTCACCAATTCCTAGTTGTTGGATATTCAATTTATTTCTAATTTTTTCTATACAAACAATACTTCTAAGAATAGCTTTATCTCTCTTCGCACATAATAATGTCCAAAATACAAATTCCCAGAAGTGAAATTGTTAGATAAAAGGTATGCTTATTTTTAAAACTTTTGATATATACCATTAAATTTCACACCGTAAAGGGTAAACTACTTTATACTCCGTAAGTAGTATATAAATCTTTCTTAACACTCTTGTCACATTGGGTATTATCGTTCTGTATCAGCCTTGTCAGTTTTTTTTTTTTTTTTGGCCACGTCTCACGGCTTGCGGGATCTCAGTTCCCCGACCAGGGACTGAATGTAAGCCACGGCAGTGAAAGCCAGAATCCTAACCACTAGGCCACCAGGGAACTCCCCCAGCCTTGTCAGTTTAATAATCAATTTGTAATTCTTTGATTATTGGTAAAATAGGGTATTTTTTTCTTATGTTTACAAAATGTCAGTCTTAATGGATTCAAAATGGTTTGTTATCTATTACCACCCCTGACTTCCTCAAACTCAAAGGAAAATTGAGAAAGAATATAAAAGCTGTGAAAAAGGCAGCTGGAAGCACATCAGTCAAAGAGGACTGGAATGCCCACCAGAGATAAGGGTGTCCAATTAGGAAAGAGTCATTAATAAAAAATGCATATCCTGGGCTTCCCCAGTGGCGCAGTGGTTGAGAGTCCGCCTGCCGATGCAGGGGACACGGGTTCGTGCCCTGGTCCGGGAAGATCCCACGTGCCGTGGAGCGGCTAGGTCTGTGAGCCATGGCTGCTGAGCCTGCGCGTCCGGAGCCTGTGCTCTGCAATGGGAGAGGCCACAACAGTGAGAGGCCCACGTACAGCAAAAACAAACAAACAAACAAAAAAAATGCATATCCTTTGTTGCAGCAGGAATAAAGGAATAATCACAATGAGGATGGTCATAATATTTATTTGCATTGTACTTTATAATTTATAGTCACAAACATTATCACATTCAGACTTAATAATCACAGTATAAAGCAGAGTCTTTTTTTTTGGTGGTGGGGGAGGGGGAACATTAATTAACCGCCATTTGTTAAAACTTTATTATAGAAATTATTCTTGATAAAATTTTTAAATGGTACAAAGGGTAGAATGTAAAAAAGTAGAAGTTTCTGAACTCCATTTCCATTCTCCAGAGAAAATCATTTCATTTCTTTTAATGCCTCCAGAAATTTTATATGAATATATGGGCATATACATATATTCATTTGTATACACACAGACACACAAACACAAGATCATACTACCATACTGTTTTTTGTTTGTTTGTTTGTTTGAATGTATTTTTGGCTACATCGGGTCTTAGTTGCAGCATGCAGGATCTTCATTGAGGCATGCGGGATCTTTTGCTGCGAGGCGCAGGCTCTTTGTTGTGGTGCACAGTCTTCTCCCTAGTCGTGGTGTGTGGGTTTTCTCTAGTTGTGGAGTGCGGGTTCCAGGGTGCGTGGGCTCTGTAGTTTGCGGCACGCGGGCTCTCTCGTGGTGCGGGAGCTCAGTAGTTGTGGCACACAGGCTTAGTTGCCCCGTGGCATGTGGGATCTTAGTTCCCTGACCAGGGATCGAACCCGCATCCCCCGCATCGTAAGGCGGATTCTTTACCACTGGACCACCAGGGAAGTCCCCCCATACTGTTTAGCAACTTGCTTCTTTCACTTAAAAATAGATTTTGGATATTCTTTAAGAACTACATAGAAGTCCACTCTATGAAGAACCATAATTTAACCAGTCTCATAATAATAGACACTTAAGCTGTTTCCAGTTTTTTACTATCACAAACAATGTGGCAGAGCGAGGAAACTATGTATCTATCTCTATTTATCTATCTATATATAGGTATCTTTGCACTCTTAAGTAAACATGTTGATAGCATACACTTGTAGCCATAGAATTACTAAATCAAAAGGTGTGAACATTGGGCAGGAATCACTATTTTACAGATAAAATAAAAAGGTTAGTGTAGAGAAGTGACTATGAATACAGAGCCAAGAAGGACATAAACCTTGGCCTTTAGATTCCAAAGCTGTTGTTCTCTCCAACTATACCATTTCTACTTAAAAAAAAAAAGATATCTTCAGAATCTTTTTCGACACATTGATTTATTCATTTTACTTAACTAGCAAAGAGGACTCATCAAACACAACATTTCACTCACCCGCCTAATCTCCACCTCGAACACCAGGATCGAGTCTGTTGATGGAGTCCATCCTATTACCCCTTCAGAGCCAGCAGCGCAGGCTGGCGGGATGATAAGCAATCGCTTCCCTCCTTTTCTCATGCCCACCATTCCATCCTCCCAGCTCTTTAGGAATCAGAGAAGAGGAAAAGCTCATCAGATACAAACCTTTTCATAAGACAAAACAAAGTACAGGATCATCGGGTTTATATTCCCCCCTCCCCACTGGTTATAAGAAAATCTAGAATACTGCTTCTCAATTCACTTGTAAAAGACAGCATATCCAGGGCTGTATGAAATATACTTACCTTAGATGATGAGAGAAACTGGAACAGAAGAATGGCATTAAAATAGAAATAAAAGCTATCACTTATTAAACACATTTTTCTAAGTACTTTGCTAAGTGCTTTACTTCCATTATGTTGTTTAATCCCTAAAATAACTTCATAAGGTTAATAGCAATATCTCCATTTTACAGAAGAGAAAATTGAGGCTTAAAGAGGTTAAGTAACTAGCCCAAGATCAGTTAGTAAATTGTTAAGCCAAGATTTCAACACTAGATGAGTCTAACTTTAAGGGTCATGCCCCAACTGCTATGATCTACAGGAAAAAGTTTCTAAGGGATTCTGGGAAAAGGAGTCATAAACAAAGCTATGGAGAAAACCATTCTGCCACATGGATAAATGAGTACTTTACAAGGCATCAGTATGTCCTGACACAATGACACCCCACGTGTGTAAAATACTCTTTTTTTTTTTTAATATTTATTTATTTGGCTGCTCCAGGTCTTAGTTGCAGCACACGGGATCTTTTTTGCCACGTGCTGGATCTTTAGTTGCGGCATGCAGGCTCTTAGTTGCAGCTTGAGGGATCTAGTTCCCTGACCAGGGATTGAACCCAGGGCCCCTGCATTGGGAGTGTGGAGTCTTGACCACTGGACCACCAGCGAAGTCCCTAAAATACTCTTTACTTTATAAAATGCTTCCACAGTTGCTAACGAAGAAATTCACAACATGAACCCAGGTCCTCAGACTCCAATCCCAGTGTTCCTCCTGCTATGTTGTACTTGCTTCCCACCATGATTTAAAGCATCCCAGACAAATCAGAATCACCCATTATGATACACTTCTAGAAGAAACAGTTTCACCTCTTTCTCAATTAGGTGATAGGAAGAATTTAATAGTTCCCTCAGAACCAAAGGATGAAAAATAAAATGTAGGGACTAGAGAAAAGAAATGTACCCTTCTTCAATATATTGTCTCACAGGTAAAAATTTCCCAAATGTAGGTAACATAGCACATTTTTCTCTTCCTATTTTTTTAACCAAGCCTTTCCAGATTCTCCAAAAATATACCCAGGTTAGAAATTTTACAAAGTAAGCCCACTGCAACTGATAAACCCATATATAATAAGAACACAGTTAAGCCTTTACCTTGATGACTTTTCCTGATCCTAATTTCAGGCGAAGCAGCTTATCTTTGTTAGCAGTGGAGTCAAAAACCTGAAAGTTGATCAAAATAAACAAGATTAGCCAATTTCAAAAATAATAATAATCATTATGATATTCAACTTAATACACACCAGCACAGTACTTCTGAAATAGGTAATGTCAAATAAACTGGAAAAATACTTCTTAAAAGACCTGAAAAGAAGAGACCACATCATGGCTAAAGGTGTTATCACACTGAATATCTCTGAGGCAAGGATTTTCCAGGTTTAGAAAAAAATAAACTTCTCCTACCAAGTGTTTAAAAATATTTTCATCTATAAAGAATTTTCAGATAAATTATCTCATTTGATGCCAACAGCCATCCTGCCAAGAAAGCAGGGTGAGCACCACTAAGCTCCATTCACAGGGAAAAAAAATTAAGAGCTTAAATGACTTGACAAAGTCAAGTTAGGATAAAATTGGGACGTGAATCCACATTTTTTGGACTCATAGTCGAAAGCTCTTTCTATCACACCACACTACTTTTGAGGGCTTAATAATAAAAAAACAAAACAAGCCCAATCTATTCACAGTATCTAGTATAAGAAAAACGGAAAAGGGCTTCCCTGGTGGCACAGTGGTTGAGAGTCCGCCTGCCGATGCAGGGGACACGGGTTTGTGCCCCGGTCCGGGAGGATCCCACGTGCTGTGGAGTGGCTGGGCCCGTGAGCCGTGGCCGCTGAGCCTGCGCGTCCGGAGCCTGTGCTCCACAGCGGGAGAGTCCACAACAGTGAGAGGCCCGCGTACCGCAAAAAAAAAAAAAAAAAAGAAAAGAAGAAACGAAAAACGGAGAAACAACTGTGAGAAAGTCTAAAAAGTTTTAAAACCTAATCCCCTAAGAATATATTCAAGTTTAAAACTGGTATAGGAAGAGACATACATATGAACAATTACCAAAAATGATACTCGCAAAACTGGTTTCCTTTCTCTAAGTAGAAGAGACATAGTGGCACTGAGCAGATTTTATACATTAGCATTTCATGGCTATGCCCCAAAAGCAGTTGTAGAGACTAAAGCAGGGCTCCTCAAAGATTTCTATTTGCCAAAAGCAGCAGTTCATAGTAATAACACCTTACATTTGAATAGCTCTCATGCTATTTAAATTACAAAAGAACTTGCAGGATACATTTTCTTACCTGGCCCAGTCCGTGATTCTGAAAGAGCCAGCTGGTATAGGCCACTTCCAAAGAATCTCCAACTTCTACAGCAGGGCCTTCTACTACAATAAGGTCCTGTGACAGCACTGAATCCAGGGAAGAGGTGCTGTTGCACTTGGCGATGCATACCTGTGCGATGAAATCAAAGCAGCATAAACTTAGTTTAAGCTCAGTAAGTACTCACTCAGTTATTGCTAATGTTCTTTTCCAAACAGTGGCACCCACTAGCAAAACAGATTACATGTTCAGAAGTAAACCATTCCAAAGTCAGTAATCTCGCCAGGAATCAAAGTGCCTAAGAAGTATGGTTTTGGAGTCATACTGTCTGGGTACAGATCTGGGCACTGTCACTTATTAACTTGTGACCTCAGCCAAATAACTTAACTGCTGTGAACCTTATTTCAGAGTTTTTTTTTGTAAGATGGAGATAAAAGCTTTGCATATTTCCTAGGGTAGTTATGAAGACTGAGCTAATACAAGTAGAGTACTTGGCACAGTGCCTGGCAAATAACAGTAAGTACACAATAAACATTAGCTATCATTACTATATTGATTTACTGCTTCAGTGTTTGGGAACCTGTGAAAGCTAGGGGAGCCGCTAAAAAATTTCAAAATGCATTTCTAAAGACAATAAAATAAAGGCCCTTTACAAAACCATGCTGTATTCCCAGAATTCATATCTCTACCACCTACAGATTTACCCATATTGCCTTAGCACAGATTCTAGGCAAGGAATTCAGATACATCTTTATGAATAATTTTTCTATAGTCAATGTTTAAACATAGTATACCTTAGAAACTTGCTACTCATTTTCTTTAAAAAAGTTTCGTTATCGCAATCACAGAAACGCTAACTAAAACAATGAGAAGTCATTTTTTATCAAGCGAATAAGACTAAGAAGGAAAAAAGATAGTAATTCTAAATGCTGGCAAAGGCATAGTGAGAGAATGACAGGGATGTAAAATTGTACAATCTCTCTGAAAAGCAGTGTGCCAAAGTGTATACAGAACCTAAAAATATATGAACCCTTTGATTCAATCTTTCACTTCTTCTAGACTAAAAAATAATCAGAGGGAAAAAAAAAGACAGATTTGTATACAAATCTGTATAGCAAAGATGCTCACTACAGTATCATTTATCTCAGAGACTGAAAATAATCTAACTGCCTAAAAGTAAGGGAATGATTAAATAAATTAAGGAACATTCATGTTATGCAGCTTTCAAAAATGTTTCTAAATAATTTTTCATGAGGTGGGGAAAGATGCATTTTACATCATTAAATAAAATAAGCAAGAGCTCTTAAAGGGCTATAACTACTTATGTAACTCATGAATAGAAAAAAATGAAACATTAACAGTGATTACTTTGGGTAGTAAGATTATGAATGATTTTTTTAAAAACATGCTTTTCTAAATTTTCTATAATGACCATGAAATAACTTTAAAAAATTCTCTTGAAACACTACTTTAAAAAGATAGTTGTGGGCTTCCCTGGCGGCGCAGTGGTTGAGAGTCCGCCTGCCGATGCAGGGGACACGGGTTCGTGGCCCGGTCTGGGAAGATCGCACATGCCGCGGAGTGGCTGGGCCCATTAGCCACGGCCGCTGAGCCTGCGCGTCCAGAGCCTGTGCTCCGCAATGGGAGAGGCCACAACAGTGAGAGGCCAGCGTACAGCAAAAAAAAAAAAAAAAAAAAGAGTTGTGTTTATTCCTTAAGATAATTTATGAAGTGGAAAGTGTTTTAAAGATGTAAGTTTACATTTAGCCTTTTTTTCTCCTTAAAGTCTCATTTTCAAGCAATTTCAATAAGTATTCTTATTATTTCCCTAAAATACAGTAAGCACAACTGATGAATTTAGTGGGTTTTTTAATGCTTGTCACTAAAAAATATATAGATATTACCTGTTTATTGAACTCCACAGCAGCCTTTTCAGACTCAAACATGATGGACCAGTTTTGTCTCTGATCATCATAAAAGGTGCTATAGTTATTGGGCCGAACCTGGGGAAAGGAGAAATGTTGGGATAACTCAACTGCAGGCAGTGTAGCAGATAAATCTGGCTGCCTAAGCTCATGTAGAAGGGCCTTGACTCAGGTGGACCCAAAGAGAGCTATCAGGGAACTTTCTTCTTCCCTCCCACCCTCCACCAATCACCCCTTAGTCCACATTCCCAGAAGGCAGCCAAGAGACCTTTCCAAGAAGCTCTGTTAAGATATCCACTCTGGGGAATTCCCTGGCAGTTCAGTGGTTAGGACTTTGTGCTCTCACTGCTGAGGCCCCGGGTTTAAGCCCTGGTCAGGGAACTAAGATCCCCCCAAGCCACAAAGCACAGCCAAAAAAAGGAAAAAAAAAAAAAAGCTATCCACTCTGCTCTCCAGAGCGGAAGTAGTGGATCTAGTTCCCACCAGGTATGCATAGATCAATCTCTCCTATAAACCAATCCCAAAGGATTGATGATTCCAATACAGGAAGCCTTACCATTAGCTCAAAGTTCAGATGAATCCTGGCAACAGTAACTGGCTGTTGCTGACTGATGTAAAGAAGAATCCTATACTGTACTCAAGCAAAGATGGGCAGGAAAAAAAGAGAGAACAGAAATTAAAAGGCAATACAAAATCAGCAGTAAGATGTCAGGAGTCAGGCTTCATATAGGCATAAAACTCAAAACTCAGTTCATCCCTTAAAGCTTAAAGTTTAACTTACATCTTCTCACCATCCACTTTAATCTCTTCTCATTTTGACCCTACTCTTTAACTATAGTTAGCTATGTCTTTATTTTGTTGGTGTTTTTATTTGTATGAGGGGTGACTATGAGATATACAAACGGCCAACAGGTACATGAAAAGATGTTCAACATCATTAGGCATTAGGATAATGCAAATTAAAACCACTATAAGGTACCACTTCACACTTATTAGAATGGCTATAAAAAAAAAGGAAAAATAATAAAGTGTTGGCAGGGTAGTAGAGAAACTGGAACCCTCATATATTGCTTGTGGGAATGTAAAACAGTATGGATGCTGTAGAAACAGTCTGGCAGTTCCTCAAAAAGCTAAACAAGGAATTACTATATGACACAGAAATTTCACTCCTAGTATACATGCCAAAGAACTGAAAACAGGGACTCAAACATACACTTATACGTCAATGTTCACTGCCTGTTATTCACAATAGTCAAAAGGTGGAAACAACCAAGTGTCCAAATGATGGATGGATAAATAAAATGTGTTATATACATACAATAGAATATTATATAGCCATAAAAAATAATGAAGTTCTGATACATGCTACAACATGGATGAATCTTGAGAAAACATTCTGCTAAGTGAAATAAGCCAGACAAACACTGTATGATTCCACTTATATGAAATACCTGGGGTAGGCAAATTCATAGAGATAGAAAGTAGATTAGAGGTTACCAGGGAGTAAGGGAAGGGGGATGGGGAGTTATTGCTTCGTGATTACAGATTTTCTGTTTGGGGTGACCAAAAAATGGAAATAGTGGTGATGGTTGCTCAATACTGTGAATGTAATTTATGCAACTGAACTGTACACTTAAAAATGGTTAAAATGGCAAATTTTATGTCTCCTATATATTTACTACACACACAAATACACACACACACACACACACACACAAATTAAAATTCAACCCCAGAAGGGAGGGAGGGACTGACTATGGGGGCTCATACACAATCTTGCACCAGAAAGGACTTTCTTTACCCTATGTGAAGCAGATAGAGTGAGGAGCTAATCTTACAGACTGAGCTGGTCAGGAAAGGATCACAGATTTATTAAGAGCTGGTCCATTTCTGGTTGTCCCTACTCTTGAGCACTATCTTCGTAAGCTTCTGATTAAGAGTCTGGAAGGTCTCTGACTCCTCAGTCTTGACTTTTCTGCCCATCAGAGATTCTGAGCTGAGATTCTTTAGCCTCCTCCCCATGAAGTTCAAAATCTAGCATATGTATTGAGAGGAAGGTTGTTGCTTTCCCACCCTACAGTAGGATTTTATCTCCTATGCCCCACAAGGTTGCAGAAGTTTCCCTCTGCCTTTCTGGCACAGCCCTTGGACTTCCACACCACCTCCAAACTCATTAAATGTCCCATGGGGGGGCTTCCCTGGTGGCGCAGTGGTTGAGAGTCCGCCTGCCGATGCAGGGGACATGGGTTCATGCCCCGGTCCGGGAAGATCCCACATGCCGCGGAGTGGCTGGGCCTGTGAGCCATGGCCGCTGAGCCTGCGCGTCCGGAGCCTGTGCTCCACAACGGGAGAGGCCGCAACAGTGAGAGGCCTGCGTACCGCAAAAAAAAAAAAAAAAAAAATGTCCCATGGGGAAAAACTAATCTTGTGTTTGGAGCTCCTCTAGTTTTTACCAATGTCTCTTTCCCCCAGTAGTCTCTCTTTGTTTGGGACATACCTGATGTTTAGTCTACTCGTAAGCATCAGCAAAGGTCCCCAGGGAAGAGGAAACACTCAGTTCATTGGCTCTTTCCTCTCAAAATTTTAGTTCATCTAGTCCTCATAATTTCCATAGCTCTCTAATGAATTTTAAAACATAATTTTTGCAATTTATCTGTCTTTTTATAATGGTCACAGTGGGACTGTTGCCTGCCACAACATGCTACATCCTATCTGGAGGTGAAGGGTGATGAAGTCCCAATACCAGATTTTTGAAATCCAAATGGCAACTCCTAATGAATTAATAGATCTAGATAATAATCAACAATGGCTGCTAACATAACAAAATGAGAGACAATCAGACATTATTTACCTCCCAAAGGGCGAATGAAAGAGATTTCAGGAACACAGTAACCAACTACAATGCATGGACCTTATTAGATTAAAACAAACTTTAAAAAAAAGAGAGAGAGAGATAATCAGGGAAATTTGAATACTAACTGGTAGAGAATGAGATCAAAGAATTATTGTAGGTTTTGTTTAGGTGCGATAATGGCGTAATGGTTGTGTTTTTAAAAATCCTTACCTTGTAGAGATACATACTAAAATATTTACAGCTAAAACTGTATGCTGGAGATTTATTCAAAATAATCGGAGCAGGGGAAGAAGGAAAACAGGCTGCAGTTGAGATGAAACAAGATTAATAACTGCTAGAGACCGGTAATGGGTATCTGGGTGTTTGTTATTCTTGACCCACTATTTTTATAGGTGTTTCCAAATTTCCAAAATTAAGCTTTTTGTTTGTTTTTAATACAAATGAGTGTTGTCCATTATGTTAGTTACCCTGAACAGGTCATCTTCTCTCTCAGTGTCTCAGAGTCTCTGAGGTGCATGGACTCCATGTTACCTGGACCTCTGAAATTCTATTATTTCTTTTTTTTTAATAGATTTATTTAATTTATTTGTTTGTTTATTTACTTTTTGGCTGCGTTGGGTCTTCATTGCTATGCATGGGCTTTCTCTAGTTGCGGCGAGTGGGGGCTACTCTCCGTTGCAGTGCAAGGGCTTCTCATTGCAGTGGCTTCTCTTGTTGTGGAGCACAGGCTCTAGGCGCGCGGGCTTCAGTAGTTGTGGCGCGCGGGCTAAGTAGTTGTGGCGCATGGGCTTAGTTGCTCCACGGCATGTGGGATCTTCCCGGACCAGGGCTCGAACCCATGTCCCCTGCATTGGCAGGCGGATTCTTAACCACTGAGCCACCAGGGAAGCCCTCTATTATTTCTTATGCATATTTCAACAATGTTCGAAACCTTCTGGAGCAGAATTTGAAGCTAGATACAACCCACAAAAGGAAATCAGTCTCCACACTTCTATCCACATCTTTTTGACTCAAACCAGTATTTTGCTGTGTGATCGACTACCCAACTCATCAAACTTTCAAAGGATAAACGGTGGTCACGCTCTAAGTGGTACACTAAATGTTGTTCACTACCTAAAAAAAGGATGTCCTCGGTAAACGGTTTACTCTGAAACTCTCCAAATTCTTAAGCTAGATCCATTTCACAAAGGTCAAACTTACTGACTTTGAGCAGTTGAATTTGTTTTAATACACAACAGTAAGCAAAATGTGACTATAAATATTATTATATATCTAACATTAAAAATTCACATTCAGTACAAACAATCAATCTAATCCTCTGATATGTAAGACATCAGACAAGTCCCGATAAAAACCGGCTCACTGATATAATTTGGGACACGTGAATATACATGAGACAAGGAGGCAATCTTACCTCTCTGGCTGTGTGATTTCCCAGGACTGCAGCACCAAATTTGCCCTGCTTTACATATTGACCATTTGTGCTACAGAAGCAAGAAAAACAGGTATTAATACTTCCTTCAACTAAGTAGAACCAGCTTTCTTTTCTGCCATATAAAGTGGGGAATCTAGTCATTCAGCCTCTAGAAAGGGACAGAGGTGAGTAGTTTATAATTTAAAGCTCATATACAACTTCTTTACTCTTTAAACATCTACTATTCATGATATCTCAGTGGAGTGGCTTTCTTTGAGCGCTTAAAAAGGCAGTTGTTGAGGGTATAAGCAGTTCCTAGAGAAAGTACACAAGATAATGGCTCTTCAAAGTTTTGTGTGCAAAATTCTCCAAATGAAACATTAAAAAGCATTACTGATACTTTGTCTATGGCAGGACTGAGTAGCCATTTTGCAATGAACAGAAAGGCTTACTGCAAAACGCAGGAGCTTAACCCACACCCCCACCAACTTTATAAAGTGTTCCTTCTCAGCTACTTACTAGCGATATGCATGGACTGCTGTTGCAACCAATACTGTGGAAGTGCCTGTTGTGGTGGGTGCTGTTTTTGGTGTCGCCTGATTTCCTGAAGACGAAGAGATGAAGCAGAAAACAAAGTTGTCATTCATTTCTTGCTTGAAACTGATTTTTAACCCTTAAAGCAGCTTCAAAATTCTTCTTTAACCTTGTAGTTAGTGTTACAATGCTTTCATGACCATTGTCCTCATTTGATCCACAAAATGGCCCTATGGCCGTGTCTGGGGATGAGGAAACTGAGGCTCTAAGCCCCCAAGTGCCTTACACGATAACAGTAGCAAGGCTAGGACTAGAACCCAGGATTCTGGCTCCACTCCAAACAAGTCTTTGGGCTGGATGAGAAGCACTGTCTAGAAAACAAGGTTACATTCCATCTTCCTTTTCTCCTTCCAATATTTTGACAGCTTTAATAAATAAAAATGAAGCTGTTTCCCCTTCCCTTACTTCTGGGGTAGAAAACTTATGATATTAAGATTATATCCATTACTTTACTTTTACAGTGGTATAAAGTAACACTAACATTTAAAAATAGTGTATTTAGAGTAAATAACATATTCACACTCACCACATGAATCTGTTGAGAACACAGGCATGGCCATAGCAATCAAGAACTTATTTTCAAAAGTATCCTTGTTTGATTCCTTTTGTGGTTATTAAAAACAAGACAACAGGCCCAAAATGGAGTCACTTAGGCTAAGACCCACCCCACCAAACAGAGATTCAACATAATTACAGTTTTGGCTCTCCCAGAAATGGAATCTTAAACCAGAATGATCTGATCAGCACTAATTAGGTAATCTGTTTGATAGACCTCTGCTATCCCCTAAAGGAAAGTAACCTTGTAATAAGCAACCCACTTTTTTGCCTAGTGTTACACTAGACTCCCCCTTCTGCCTGGTTCCTGCTCCCTTCTGCCTATAAAGGACTTTCATTTTGTCAGAGCCCCTATCTACTAGATTGGATGCTTCTCAATTCATGAATCACTGAATACAGCCAATAAGATCTTTAAAATTTACTCAGCTGAATTTTGTTAACAGTACTGAAATACCTTTTTCTGGTTATAGAGTACATGTACAACTGTAGAAAACTTAGCAAATACAGAAACACATAAAAAAATTACCTATAATCTCACCATCCAAAAATAAACATTAATAATATGATGTATTTATTCCTAGTCCTTTTTCTATACACATAAACTTTCCAGCTTTTTCATTTTTTTTAAAGAAAATTAATGATTTGACAATCTCCTTTTTTCACTTAGTGTAGGCATTTCCTTATACTTTTCAAAACAGTCTCCAAAACACAAAATAGTCCTAAAAACACTTTTTGATGGTTAAATACTATGTTGACTCTACTAGAATTCATCCAACTTCCTATTGTTTGACATTTCTTTGGGCTGTTTCCAATTTTTCTCTATGATAAATAACACTATGATGAGCGTCCTTAAAATGCACATTTTTGCATGTACCTCTATTTACTTTCTTAGAATTAATTCCCAAAAATGGAATTATGGCATGCAAGAGTGTGAAAATTTTTAAGGTTTTGTTACAACCTGCCCAAATGCCCTTGAGAAATGCCATTACCAGTTTACACTCCCACCAGCAGTTATGAGTAGGCCAGCTTTGCATCCCTGACAGCAAGGGGAGATAATCTTTCTAAATCTTTACCAATGGGATACGGGTGGCATTAGGGAAAGGGGAATGCCACCTGACTGTTGTTTTCATTTGCATTTATTGATTACAGGGAAGGAGAAATTTAACATTTTCTATAGATTTGTATTGGCCATTTACTTTGTTTTATTTTGATGAATTGCCCATTTTATGTTGTTGGCTTATTTTCCTAGTCTGAGTTGTTCTTGTTTTCCTTATTCTTTTGTAAAAACCTACAACATAGTTTTAAATTCAATCAGTACTTTCCAGTTGTATGTAATGCTACAATAAAACTTTTCTCCTGAGAAGCAGTGAATACCAAAAAACGGAGGAACTAAGGCCTCAGTTATCAGGCCAAGTCTGAAACACAGAAAAATTACTGTCTCCCCAAGGTCAGCCTAGCATCCTCCTTCAGGTTAGTTTCAACTTTTCCCAGTACACTCTCATCTCTCTACTTAACACCCTTGTTCATGGATTTGCTAGAGGGATAAGTGAGTCAGATGCCACAATCATGTGATCTTCTCATTGGTTAAACACGTCTTCCTCTCGGAAATCAGTATTGTATAGATTCTTGAATTCCCCGCTCATGAGGACTGCTTTTAATATGTATTTTCAAATCTTTTTTTTTTTTTCCCAAGGAAAGTTTTCTTGAATTATAGTTTTAGGTGCCTGTTTTCCCCCCCTATTTTTTTTTTTAAATTCTTCAGGGAATATACATATGTATATTCCACACGTTGGAAGTTGTTTGCTATCTTCAATATTGGTCACTTTCCTTTCAAAACTTTTTATCTCTTAAATTTTTTAATTCTTATTTTAAAAACACCCTCCTGTTAACCTTCTATTTCTCTTAGGGCATAATCTGTTGTGTTTATTCATTCTTGTGTTCCTTCTAGTTTAGTCTTCATTTCTGAAATAATTCTTCTGACATCTCTAATTCTTGCCTAAGTCCTGTCACTTACTTCTGAGATTTTAAAATTCTCACTTATGTTCTCATTTCATGTCTTATGTTATTTTCTTAATGGTAATAGGTGGTTTTAGTTTTGATCTATTCAGTAAGAAACATTCTCACAGAGTAGAGCTCTCACTGTAGGGATACTATTCTGCTCCTTGCTCTTATAACTTTGCATGGAGTTTGACTCTGATACTTTTCTATTGTTCATTTTTATGTGAAATTTGCTTTCCTGAACTTTTAGACAGAGGCATGGCTCAGGGTGGCTTTCCTAACTTCGTGGAACTCACTGTTCTGTTGGATACAGAGTTCAAAAAAGCGGGAAGAATGGGCTTCCTCCTGAGACTTCCTGATTCTATTCTAGGGCTACTTTTTTTTTTTTTTTTTTTTGGCGGTACACGGGCCTCTCACTGTTGTGGCCTCTCCCGTTGCAGAGCACAGGCTCCGGACACGCAGGCTCAGCAGGCATGGCTCACGGGCCCAGCCGCTCCGCGGCATGTGGGATCCTCCCGGACCGGAGCACGAACCCGTGTCTCCTGCATCGTCAGGCGGACTCTCAACCACTGCGCCACCAGGGAAGCCCTCTAGAGCTACTTTTATCTGGATCTTTTCTTCTTCACTTTCAATATCCCTATCCTCCTTCATTTTAATTCCACTCTCAGCAGGTCCTACTCAGGGTGGGGACCTCTCCTGGAAGGACACCATAGTGGATGAGTTTCAACACTTCATAGGACCAAGACTGCTCCTGTTCTAGTCACCATCATCAACCCCTTGTACTTACCCATAACTAAAATGGGCAAAATGCTTTGCAGTTCCAGCTTGGCCTGCCACATTTCCCATGAACACCTGTTGGCCACTTTGGGTTCGCCCATTCTCAGATTCAAATATTCTCCCATTGCTTCCTTGTTTTCTCCCATGCAAATGTTGACACCACGGAAGCCTTGTGTCCATACCTGCTTGTATTGGGGGCGTTCATAAGGATACCTTTTCAATTGGTTTTATTGTAAATATTATCCAAGGTTTGTCCAGTTGCTCTGTTTTTCTAGAGATCTGAAGAGATTCAAGAACTATGCTGCAGCCACCTCCTTTCCCAAAAAGACTTGTTATATAAATACTCCTTGAACAGAGAGCGTCTCCTGTATTGCAAGTTTTTATTTTATTTGTAAATGCCTACATAAGACAGTAGTTTTAAGTTGAAATGCCTCTATAATTCCCCTTTAAAAGTATAATTAGCTCACAGTTGTTGTTTTCTAATTTTAAAAAGCAAGTTACTTCATTGGGTGGGGACTGAGATTGTTTGTTTTAATCCACATTCATTAATTCAACCACTTTAAACTGAGTTAGAAGTACACTGCTGAGAAGAGTTGTGCCACAGGAAATGTAAAAGCATAGCCTACTAGAAATCTGGCCAGGTTATGGCTTGGAGAACAGGGCCAGCAATCCACAGCAAAGCTGCCAAAAGTGACAGGTAAGACTTAGAGCAGGGGTCAGCAAACATTGTATGTAAAGGGCCAAACAGTAAATATTTTAGACTATGGGCCATACAGTATCTGTTGCAACTGTTCAACTCTAAATATCGTAACAACATTCTCAGTGTTGGCATTGCGCCTAGCATATAAAAGACATTCAATACTTTCTTCTTCATTCAACAAATATTTAATTTAATGTCCCTTACCACCTGTTTTGCTCTGGGCTATTTCTATCAGTCCCTCACTCCTCTTCAGATTCTTACACAAAGACAGCAAAGTGTACAGGATGGTAGACAAGCTTTGGAGTGAGTCAGATCAGGGTTCAAATTTCAACTCTGTCACTTACTGCTGTATGACCTTAACCATGTGCCTAAACCTCTCTGAGCCTCTAAAATGGTGGTAGTCTCACCTATTTCACAGAAATGTTGTGAGAATTAAATAAGACAATCTAGGTGAAGCACCTGAGACCAAACACATAGGTTTTTTAGAAATATTAGTCCCCCCTTTTCTCCTTTCGTTCAACAAATTTTCATTCAATATGTCTTGTGTTCATCCTGATGAAATGTTCAGGGGATACAGCATTGAGCATCATTCTCTAGTTGGGAAAAATTCACTGTCAGCATATATCTAACCCACCCAGGTGAAAGATGGGAAAAGCAGCTCTTCCTTCTTGCCAAAATATTGGACGGCGCCTACGTAGAGCACCCTGGGCAAAGTTTTGGAGAGTGGTGTCCACATGGGGCAGAAGAGCTTGCCTGTGACCTTCCTCCATCAGTTTCCAAAAAACAGCATACTGGGACTTCCCTGGTGGTGCAGTGGCTAAGACTCTGCGCTCCCAATGCAGGGGGCCTGGGTTCAATCCCTGGCCAGGGAACTAGATCCCACATGCATGCGGCAACTAAGAGTTCGCATGCCACAACTAAGGAGCCCACATGCAACAACTAAAACCCGGCACAACCAAATAAATAAATTAAAAAAAAAAAAAAAAAAACAGCATACTACCTAGCCGCCAGAATTCAGGATCTCAGAGCTCAGAGCAGCATGCACCTCGCTGGTGGTGAGCTTGGCCAGACTGATCAAGGAGGGATGACCTGGCATGTCACTTTTAGAAGGTTGTTTATCATTCCAACTAACCTGTCAGGGGCCAATCCTAACCTCTTAACTTACCTGTTGGTGCTGTTCCCTGGCCTTTCTTAGGCTGCTTTGGGGCTGTGTAGTGGAAGAATTCATTTCCATGGCCAGCAGCTGCCTGATCCAGTCCGAAAAGAGAGGCCAATCTGGTACTGTTAGTAGAAAATGAAAATGACATTTCATTTGACATATCTCAAACCTGGAATCATTATAAAAGCTGCTCATGCTCCTACCTCGAACAAATACCTCCTTGACTATATATCCCACCACTCAGTAACAGAAGCAGCAACTAAGTCTCTTCGAAATCAAGATTGTATCTCTGATATGAACAGCATCAAATGACCTTGCCCATCCACAGGACTTTGGTCAAGGCATCTCTTCTTTCTGGACCTCAGTTTCTGCATCTGTAAATTAAGGTGATTAGTCCAGGTGCTCCCTATGGTCTCTTCAAACTGTACATTCTTGCCTTTAGCAGGTCATAGTTCCCTATTTTTCACTAGTTTATTACATTGAAGTAAAACTGTATTACAGGGAATTCCCTGGTGGTCCAGTGGTTAGGACTCCACGCTTTCAAAAAATAAAAAAGAAAGAAAGAAAATCACCACCTTTAAAAAAAAAAACCATATTACAAACTTACTGCATCAAACATAGTCCCATATATGATTTCATCTTTTATCTTTCACAGCAGAACCATTCTTTTATCATCCCTTGTGATGAATCTTATGCTCCAACTATTCCACTGAAACTGCTGTTACTAAAATCACCAACAACCTATTTGTTAATAAACAGTTTATCGGTCCTTATCTTATTTGGCTTTCATGCTGCCTTTTTACACTGTCAACTAACTTGTTCTTCTTTAAACAAACTCTTCTGATTTCTGTGGGGATACCTGCAGGGGTGCGAGGAGGGACCAGCCCAAATAAGACATCAATAAATGTTAATGGGATCCCTCTCTTATTGTCTTTCCATCTCTCTGGCTCCTCATTTAACTCCTTGGACTCTTCTACTATTGCCCAACCTTTAAATATCCATGTCCCCAAGATTTCATACTCACTCTCCCTTGGCAATCTAATTTATTTACCTTGATATCAGTGCTATCCAAATTCTGATGGTGCTCAAATCTGTATTCCTAGCCCAGAATTTGTTCCTGGGTGCAGACAACACAGATATCCCACAGGGAACATAAATGCAACATGTCCAAACCAGAACTCATATCTTCCAATGCCCAATGCCCAGAAAACCTGTTCTTACTCTTGTGCTCCCTCTCTTGATGAATGACATTTTGTGCCAGGATCCTCAAGACTGCCCCCAGGCTCAGTGATTTGCTAGAAGGACTCACCGGACTTACCATACAATTATAGCATAATGTATTATATATATATATATATATACACACACACACACACACACACTCAGGGCTAAGGTCTATTACAAGGAAATGATACACACCAAAATCAGCAAAGGGAAAAGGCACACTGGAGCAAAGTCCAGAGGAAACCAGGAACAAAATTCCAAAAGTCCTCTTCCAGTGGAGTAACACAGGACATGTTACATTCCTCCAGCAATAAGTTGTAACAACATGTGAGAGTGGTCTGCCAGGAATGCTCATTAGACACTCAGTTCCCAAGGTTTTTTATTGTGGGCTAGTCACATAGAAACCTTCTAACGTGTACCAAAATTCTAGACTCCCAGAAGGAAGATAAGGTTCAGTAATAAACCATATCGTCTGTACAAACAGTGTAGGCACAGTGAGCCGCTCTTATCATTTGTGGAAAGCTTTAGTGTGTGGAACTGTTTACCAATCGAGTTTCCAGCTGCCAGCCAACCCTGTAAGCAAGACTCTCTAAGGATAACCGTCTCAGGTCTACTATGTTAATCCTTTTCTGCAAACACCCACAACCAAAACTGAAATCTGGGCATCGACCTTGACTTTTCTTTCCCCTGGTGTTCATGACCAATCCTCAAGTCCATTTGATCTTACTTGCTATTTCTCGAACTTGTTCACTTCTCCCCAGCCTCACTGACACTTCCCTACTTCAGACCACCATCACATCTACAGAGCTTGAATTCCTGCAGCCACCTCCTGTCCCATCTCCCTACCCTGGTCGTGTCTGCTTCTTATCCATCCTTCCCACTGCACCCACAGTGACCTTTCTCAAAACCAAATTTGACCAAGTCTCTTTCCTCCTTAAAACTCTCAATGATACCTCAATATTACCAAGATAAAAGTCCAAACTCCATAAGACAGTTTTACAAGCCCCTTCAAGACCGCACCTCTCCTTACCTCCCCAGCTTCCTATCTGACCATTTCTCATCTCCAACTGCATGCTACAGTCACACTGTGGAACTTCTAATTTCTCATATAAGGCAAGATCTTTCTAATCTCCAGCTTCTGGATATGCTGTTCTCTCTGCCTGAAACATTCTTCCCCTGGAAGCTGACCCTTAATCTCAAAGTCTAGGTTAGGTGATCTTCCTTGGGGCTCCCACAGAACTCTATACTTCATTCATTCAAGAAATATGCATCAGGGCTTCCCTGGTGGTGCAGTGGTTGAGAGTCCGCCTGCCGAAGCAGGGGACATGGGTTCGTGCCCTGGTCTGGGAAGATCCCACGTGCCGCGGAGCGGCTGGGCCCGTGAGCCATGGCCGCTGAGCCTGCGCGTCCGGAGCCTGTGCTCCGCAACGGGAGAGGCCACAACAGTGAGAGGCCCGCGTACCGCAAAAAAAAAAAAAGAAAAGAAATATGCATCAGACACTGTGTTAAGTGCTGGGTATACATTGGTGAGCAAAACTCAGTTCTGTTTTCAAGTAGCTTATATACTCTAACAAGGGAATTAGGTATATACTATATAATTGCAAACTATAACATGAGATATATAACAAACAGCTGTTATATGGAGTTACACTCCATAGAGATTAATAAAACTTATTCAGTCTTTATCATCTAACATGGTAATTGGTTACTATTAAATACTGAAACATCCCAACAACTTTTTTTGGTCTCTTTTCCCTGATAATTTTAATGTATAATACATACTAGCATTTTGCAAAATAAATTTAATATGATTTGAAACTATTACCTTGTATTCTCAAGGTAGTGTTGAGTTTCCTGTAAATGGGGCCAACAATGTCTACTTTAAAGGACTAAGAGGTTTAAATGATATTGCAATTATAGAGAGCAGTGCTGGCCTACATTAAGACATAAACAAATGCTAATGAAATTTAGAAAAGACCAAGACTTCTCCTTTTACCCAGGGCAATCTGAGCAGATTCCCTAAAAGAATAAGATTCTAGGAAGTTGAACAATGCCTTTAACCTCCTGAAAAATTTGCAAAGCTTAGAACCTAGTTAAGATTAACAGATTATGCACAAATCATTGATAAGAAAGAATGTCCTTGGTAGCTTCAGTAAACTATGGGTATTGGATTTGCTTTTTTAATTTTGCAGGTGCGTTTTATTTTTTTTAATGTAAAGACAAAAGTGCTGCAGGTAAACTAAGTTTCCACAGATGCCCTAAAGGCCAGCCAATTGATGATTGCAAAATCAATCCAAAAGCCAGGTCAACCTAATTATCTTTCAGATTAATTCTATTTTCTATTATTTTTTTAAAATGAACTCTACACAGACTTAGGGGCATAGGTTTTTTGTAAATTATTACACTTTCCACTTCTGAAGTGTTTTCAAATGTACACATCTCCCTAACTATGTTAGCAAGAATGAGATTGCTAACTCTGGACTTTAGTCTCTAAGTTTATAATTCATAGGAAAAGTCATTCCAGCATTAATCACATTTAAAAAATAAATGTTGGACTTTCCTGGTGGCTCAGTGGTTGGGAGTCTGCCTGCCAATGCAGGGGACACGGGTTTGATCCCTGGTCCAGGAAGATCCCACATGCCGCGAAGCAACTGAGCCCATGTGCCACAACTACTGAGTCTGCGCTCTAGAGGCCGCAAGCCACAACTACTGAAGCCCGCGTGCCGTAGAGCCTGCACCCTGCAACTACTGAGCCCATGCGCCACAACTACTGAAGACCTCACACTCTAGGGCCTGCGTGGTGCAACTACTGAGCCTGCAACTACTGAAGCACACACGCCTAAAGCCTGTGTTCTGTAACAAGAGAAGGCACCACAATGAGAAGCCCGTGCACTGCAACAAAGACTAGTCCCCGCTCGCTGCAATTAGAGAAAGGCTGTGCGCAGCAACAATGACCCAACATAGCCAAAAAATAAAAAAGATTTGTTTAATTTAAAAAATTTAAAAAATGTTAGCCTGTGCATTTAGTTATCAAAGTCTTATCTAACCTTAATTTTATACTCCTTTTCTTTTCTCATTAAAAACAGTAATACAGAACTTCCCTGGTGGTGCAGTGGTTAAGAATCCGTCTGCCAATGCAGTGGACACGGGTTCGAGCCCTGGTCCGGGAAGATCCCACATGCTGCACAGCAACTAAGCCTGTGCACCACAACTATTGAACCTGTGCTCTAGAGCCCGTGAGCCACAACTATGGATCCCGCATGCCACAACCACTGAAACCCGTGAGCCTAGAGCCCATGCTCTGCAACAAGAGAAGCCACCACAATGAGAAGCCCGCACACCGCAACAAAAAGTAGCCCCTGCTCACCACAAATAGAGAAAGCCCACGCGCAGCAACGAAGACCCACGCAGCCAAAAATAAAAAACAAAACAACAAAACAGTAATACATGCATTTATGATTTATCAATGTATTTTAATAAACGGGGACTCTTTCAGTTGTTCAAATACTTCTTTTCCAAACTGTGGTATCAAACATTTACTTCTATAATAATAATAAGGCATACAGGCAGTCTGGTGGAAATCTGCTTGCCTGATTTCAAATCTAGGTTCTTTTACTTTTTAGCCGTTTGACCTTGAGCAACTTTCCTCTCTCTGCCTTAATTTCCCCTTTGCAAAATGAGTATAATATTAGTAAAAACTGCCTCAGAGAGTAGTAGAAAGAAATTAATACAATACTGTATATATAGTACTTAGTACAGTACCTTGCACAGAGTAAGTACACAATATGTTTTATACACGTGTCCACATCCTATTACCTTAAAATGTCGATTCAACTCAGATACCCCTAGAAGGAAGAAACCATGCCTGACACAAACTGACCTGCAACTATAAGCTGATACTAGCATAAATACAAACTACAGGATTGGGAAAAGTCTCAAAGATCACCTAGAGCAACCCCATTATTTAATAGACTGGGGAATGGAGAGTCAAGGATGGTAAGTGACTTGTCCATAAAGTCACACTCCTAACTGGGGACAGAATCAACATCAGAATCTAGGCTTTTCAGTATCTTTTAGATACCGAAAATGCTTTCTGATGATCAGTTCCAGATTTCTTTTTTCTACCTCTACACTGGTGATTTATCATCATTATGCTAATCAGATTTGCCTACATATAACTTTTTTTTTTTTTTTTGCAGCGCCGCGTGGCATGTGGGATCTTGGTTCCCCAACCAGGGATCGAACCCACGCCCCCTGCATTGGAAGCACGGAGTCTTAACCACTGGACCACCAGGGAAGTCCCTGCCTAGATATAACTTTTATATAATCTACAACACCGGTATATACATTCCTGGCCCCTTAAGAATGCTTTTTGATTATCATTATTGGATTGTTTTATTCTACTACTAAACTGGAAGTTTCTTAGGGGCAGGAACTGTTCCTTATTCCTATCTGTATTAGCTGAAGCCACGTACCATACACTTAGTAGGCATTCACATATTTCTTCATTTCAAAGTCTCAACGGAAAGAAAGGGCTAAGACCAAAAAAAAAAAAAAACCCACAAACCTTCTGATTACCACTTTACTATTGCTAGGTTAACCATGGACCAAGAGGCCTGGAAATTTGGAACACAGATTATCAATCATCTAGACAGCCATCCTAGGCACTAATACTCTCACTTCTGTTAGGCTTGACTATCTTAAGTGGAATCAAGTAAGTCACACATTTAAGTCAAGATACTTAAAAAATAATAATCAAGTAATATTTACAGTAAATTACAGTTGTACAAGAGGAACTGAAAAGCAGCCGCAGTACTCACTGTCATATGTTTTACTTCCTTAGAGAAAACTGACAAAGGAATAGCTGAATCAGGGAATGTTGGTGAAACTTTCTGTATTCTCAAACTTGATTTAGTTTTTCTGGTTATTACGGGGAACAAAAATAAGTCACCTGTATAACTTCGTTTACTAAGCCTTTTATCATTCAATTAGCTGTTGTCTATGTTTAGGAGTACAGTCTCCTGCCTAGAACTAGTTTCTCAGGTCCTTAAGGAGCCTGCACAGGAAATCAGCATAGCTGAGCCACCAAGAACTTATCTCAGGCCAGGAACGTGGAGAAGAGCACATGACTGACGTTATCTACCCAGGAATTTTCAGTCAGCAGTGTACTGCTTGTTGCATCAAAGCTGGAAGCCCTGGGAAGGGTAAACGGTGACAAAGCAATAAGGAGGCATGGACATGTATACACTACCAAACGTAAGGTAGATAGCTAGTGGGAAGCAGCCGCATAGCACAGGGAGATCAGCTCGGTGCTGTGTGACCGCCTGGAGGGGTGGGATAGGGAGGGTGGGAGGGAGGGTGACGCAAGCGGGAAGAGATATGGGAACATATGTGTATATATATAACTGATTCATTTTGTTGTGAAGCTGAAACTAACATACCATTGTAAAGCAATTATGCTCCAATAAAGATGTTTAAAAAAGAAAAAAAAAAAAGCTGGAAGCCCTAAACTCTACTCAATATTCTTTAATAACCTATATGGAAAAAGAATCTGAAAAAGAATGGATATATATATGTATAACTGAAATACTTTGCTGTACACCTGAAACTAACACAACATTGTAAATCAACTATACTCCAGTATAAAATAAAAATTAAACTAAAAATAAAGTTGGGAGCTGTAACATTCATTTACAGACTTCCCTCAAAGACTTTCACTTAGTGAAGAATGTGAATTTAAAGTGTATATTGTGGGCTTCCCTGATGGCGCAGTGGTTAAGAATCCGCCTCCCAACGCAAGGGACATGGGTTCGAGCCCTGATCCGGGAAGATCTTACATGCCACGGAGCAACTAAGCCTGTGTGCCACAACTACTGAGCCTGTGCTCTAGAGCCCGCAAGCCACAACTACTGAGCAAGGCCGCGCTCCGCAACAAGAGGAGCCCCGCTCGCGCAACTACAGAAAGCCCGCGCACAGCAACGAAGACCCAACACAGCCAAAAATAAATAAATAAATAAATTTACTAAAAATAAATAAAGTATATCTTGTAAACTTTCAAAAGTCACAGCCATTTACAAAACAAGTTTGTCTGAAAAAACATTAATTCAAATGGCTGACTACACAGTCAACAGCAACAGGCTGGATGTGTGGAAACAGTGAATGTTTTGGGTGGAGTAGGGAAAAAAGGAACCAAAGCACTGCTTAACTCTAAAATAATTGAGCAACTGAAAGAACTCAAGGGGGAACTAAGTGGATGTAGGACATCCAAAGCGAGGGTAGGGGTGGAACAGGGCAGTGAGAGTGAAAAGAGGACTCAGGATGGCTAATGTAGAGCTGATCACAGTGTAAGTCAAAAGATCCTATTTAAGACCAAAAGAGAGCCAGTGTCATTTTAGGTCAATCATGTACTGGACTCTCCATCAGGACTAGGAGCAACCTGAGACCAGAGAGAACAGCTTAATCATTTTTGTAACCTCTAAATATTTCGTAGAATGAGGAGTATATATTGGTGTATTCATCATTCTTCGGTACATTTTTTTTTTTTTTTTTTTTTTTGCGGTACGCGGGCCTCTCACTGCTGTGGCCTCTCCCGTTGCAGAGCACAGGCTCCGGACGCGCAGGCTCAGCGGCCATGGCTCACGGGCCTAGCCGCTCCGCGGCACGTGGGATCTTCCCGGACCGGGGCACGAACCCGTGTCCCCTGCATCAGCAGGCGGACTCTCAAGCACTGCGCCACCAGGGAAGCCCTTCGGTACATTCTTAAATTGGTTAAACAGATGTTCAAAGAAAGACTCTGCAAGGATCAGAACTTGGCAGCTCACAAGTTTGAAGGGAGTCAAGCTGTCTACCAACACAACATTGATTAGTGGAAGAGAGAAAACCCTGCCTCTTGAAGACCTGTACCCCAGGCTAGTTTATATAGTGACTGGGGACAGGGGACAGCAACTGCAGTTTCTTACATTGGCTTTAGGCTTTACAGTGCAATTTCACAGTCATTATTCACTCAGTAGGCACCTCCTGAGCACTCACTATGTGCCACGGTGAACCGTGCCGAGAGCAGAACAGTATGAACAACGTAAACAGTTCTCGTCCTGTCAGGGCTCAAAATCTAGTAGGTTCTGTGTACAAAGATAAAGGTAAGCACACCTAGTTGTGGGAATAAGTAAGAGAAAGCAATTTATTCTCCCTTGGGGCCGTGGGAGAAAGGAAAGCACCAAAAAGTGACATCCGAGCTAGGCCTTGAAGGATGCTGAAGCTGACCCACCAGCGCCAATTCTGAAGTGTCACCGCCTTGTCCACGGAAAAGAGAAAGTCTCCTATAGGCACCAGCTGACTCATAAAAACTCTGAGACAGGTATTTTCATCAATAATCACCCCCATTTCACAGAAGGAGAAACTGTGACCCAGAAAGCAAAAGTCGAACCCCAGGGTCCTACTGCGCGTCAGGGGAGATGCCAGGTCCAGAATCCAGGTGGACAGACGCAGCACAACTTCGAGCTCTGCCTGGATTCTGAGACCTGTGGAGCACCGGAATGTGGCAAGGGTCTGGACCCGGAAGTTGGGAAGAGGTCTAAGAAAGCGGTCCCTCCAACCGTAAGGCCAGGCTCTCTCAGCCACGCCCTCTGCTCCACGCATGTGTCACTCACCCGCCGCTAGGCGAGAGGAAGTCGGTGTCTTCTTCGTCGCCCACACCGAACATCCCGCAGCCTTTCGCCCCGCTTCAGGTAAGAAGTCGGAGGGTTTCCGGAGCCTTTCACCGCCGACGTCGTAAAACGCCGCCGCGCCGTGCTGTTTTCCGGCAGGACGAACTCTCGCACTGTGACTCGGCCAGGAGGAGTCTAGGTTCTGGAGAAGGTGGAGCAAAGGCAAATGAGAGGACCTGGAGGGGGAGGCACGCCGCGTGACGAAAGGCTTCTCCGGCCCTTAGAGGCGGTGAGACGCACAGGCGCTCCGAAACCCTGCGCGGCGATTGGCCAGAGAGGCAGGGGGCGGGGTAGGGGCGGGAATCGGCGCTTCGGTGGCGGTCTTGGACACGTCGAGAGGGTCACAAGTGGAGGGGGCTCCTGAAGAGTCCTGGGAGTGTGACAGAATAAGGTTCTGAGAGGGAGGCGCCGGTGGCTGGACTCGATCTGGGAAGGTAAGGCCTCTCCCGCCCCTCTCGCAACCCTGGCACGAGCACAGTTCTTTCCCCTCCGAGACGAGGACCTCCACGCCATTCTTCTCAGCTCGGCGAAAGGAAAAAGGGCCCGGAACTGGAGGTCTGGAGACCCGAGCTTTCGGCCCGGCCCCCGTAGTGACATAACCGGAGTAACCTTGGGGCAAGGTATTCCGTGCCTCAGTTTCCCCGTCTGTAAAACCAGCCTGATCCCTCTGCCGCTTGTCCCCTGTGGCCGCCCTCGCTATTTATTCAACGGGCTGTTTGTCCAGTGCTTCCGTGTGCCGACTGGTCAAGAAGCTTTAAGACCTCAGAGGTCATCGAATTCAATCCCAGTCTCCTCCTAATCCCAGACTTTACAGGTAGGGAAAGAGAGGAACTAAGCACTTGGATGACTAGTCCGAGGTCACACAGAGTAAAGGGCAGACTGGGGCTGGATCCCTAGTCTCTTGATTCGGGAATTAGCGGGCTGCCGGGTCAACAAGAACCTTACCAGTCCTTAAGTACTGTATTCTCTCACAGAGTGGTTATTGCTCCACTGTGGCATACATCTGGAGAGAAGTCCCCTCCCTAGAGTCCACCTATGCAGGTGATGAGCAGGAGAGCTGGAATGTTCTGGGGGTGGGTGATGGAAAAGAGGAAACTTCAGAAGCTGAAAACCCCCAGCACCAACCTTGGCCTGGGTTTTGCTTAGTCTTCTTGCCACAGACCTAAGACAACATCAATTGCTGTCGACTTCTCTGCCTCCGGTTTCCACCCTTTCTGAATCTCATATAAGAATTTCTTTGGTTAACGTAGGGTCATTCTTGGAACAATCTCGGGGTAGGCCTGGCTTAGCGGAAGTGTGGATAAGCAGATCATGTCCCACTGTAGCTTCTGTTTCCATAGATCTCAGGAGAGCTTTCACTCTGGGCTTCTCCTCACAATCAGATTAGTACAACAGGTGTCCCTTACCTGAATGTTTTAATCTGTTAGCATGAAATCAAAGTGAAGTGGTTGGTAGCTGCTTCCCAGAGATTTTATACCTCTTGGCACTTGCCTTGTTCTGCTTCTTATTATAGTTTGTGTGCTTCTACTAAATTGTAAGCTCCTCAAGGACGATAACAGTTTTATTCATCTTGGTGTCTCCTGTGTCACAGAGCACTATGCCTTCTTGCCCGTAATGGGTCCTCATTAATTCTTTGTTAGACCAAGTAGTGGAATTCATCCTTGTTTCCTTATTCCTTAATTTATTCTCTTAGGATATTTTTTTCCGTGTGACCCAGAGAGCCCAGCAATGGCTCTTGCCTTTTATAGGTAGCTTCCAGAAAGATAAAAATGCTGTACTAGCTGTGAACTGTCTGGGTTGCTTAGTCTCTTGTGTCAATTGAAGATGATTTTCCTATTGTTTAAAGCTCTAGGGGAGGGGAAAGAGAAATAGGATAGCTAAAAATATTATATGTAGGTCTAATTTTTGTTAGTAAAGTATTCCTCTGTTAAACTGAAGGATAGGGCTGTTGTCTGCTTCCTGTGTTTATTTTACAGATTAAGATGGTTAAAGCAGTGAAGGCTGACAATGTTAAAGCAATGATGCAACTGGAATCCAAGCACTGGAACTGGAACCCTTTGTGGTAGCTCTCTGTTAAATGTGAGCTTGGCTACTCTCAGGAAAAAAAAAAAAAAGAATAAGCTGCATAAGTAACAGCTCTTTCTTACCCCTCTCCCCAGTACTGGTCATTGTCATTCCAGCACCACAACATCTGAATAGTGCTTTTTAAAAATGCTGAAGGGGGGAAAAGAATGCTACATGGGATCATTGAGCCCTTATTTTGCATTCTTGAGTTGGGAGTGTTTTTATCCAGGGTGTTTAAGTCACCTTTCTAGATAGGCTGGAATCCTAAAATCTGGATCAGCCTTTTTGGTGATGGAAACACCACAAATATGGGTGCCCAGATTGCCACTGTGGGACACAGCTGCTGGTTCTGATTGGCAGTATGAGGAAGGGGAAGATAGTGCTGAGGCTTCCTCAGTCTTCCAGGCTTTGAACTGCAGGATTGAGGGTACCTAAAAAGCCACTGTCTTCCTGAAGTAGAATATTGGACTAGGAATCAGGAAACCTGAATGCCTGTCCCAGCCCTTCTAACTCACTCAGAGCTTGGGCCAGGCTCCCTAGACGCTCCCAGATATCTATCAAATAGTACTGCTGGGAGGTAAATAGGCACAACCCTGTCTCAAGTTTGAATAAAGCATTTTTGTTTTTTTGTTTTGCTTAAGTAAACAGCTTTTAGATGTGTTTATAAAATGTATTGACCCCCTGAAGAGTAACCAGAAAGCATCAATTTTAACAGTTCCTTTAGAATTATCAGCAATTTTGCTACACATTAGATGACAATTTTTATATACAGGTACACCTATATTAATCTGTTCTGGTGGATGCGTTTTAAAATTAATAGTTTAAAATTATAACCAAGTTAGATCTTAGGTGTGGTGTTAGCGATATGAATTGAACGTAGGTTTGGGGGGGTATAGTGTTCTTTCTGTTCAGTCACTGAAACAGAAGAATGTCAGAACACAATTCAAGAAACATCACCTGAAACCTGCTATGTATACACGCTGTGCTGGGTGTTGCCTGGGATGAGAAAATGAGTAAGTCATTGTTCCTGTCCTCAAAGTGCTTATACTTGAATAATGACGATAATTGAAGTATGCAAATAGCCATAATAGAAGATATAGCAAAGTAAGTCTCATAAGTAGAAATGAATGATTGTAGGATAGCAAAGGAAGAAGAGATCAAATCTACATAGTTTGGAGGAAGGTGTGGGTTAGAAAATGGGCTTTGAAGGTGAGTGGGATTCCAAGTGGAAGTAAGGAAGTAAGGCTTTCCAGGTTGAAGGGAAAAGTTAACTGAAAAAAAGTAAGTCAAAGCAGGGAATCATACAGATATTAGTTACCTGTAGATCTTAAACATTTTATTTTAACTTAAAACTTAAAACATCTTTTTGCCATTCTTTTGACATAAGCCTTTTCTTGGAGTGTGGGTCTCAGGGATCTCCAAACTACAGTGTGAGGGCTAAATCTTGTCCTAGCCTGCTGCCTGTTTCTGTAAATAAAGTTTTATTGGAACACAGCCTTGCTCACTTGTTTATGTATTATCTGTGGCTACTTTCACATACAAGGTCGAGTGGAGCATAGTTATGTGTATCTTTATCTAGTCTTTCCTAAGCTTTCAACTTGTATAGCATAGTAGTTAAAGCTCTGGAGCCAAATTGTTTTGCCAATTTTGAGTTGTATAGGCTTTGGGCATGTTGTTCAGTCTCCTCCTTTGTGAAATAGGGACAATAATAGTATCTAGTTCCCAAGGTTCTTATGAAGATTATATGAGTTAATTCACATAAAACACTTAGAACAGTGCCTGGCAGGTAGTAAGTACTCAGTTAATATTAGCTGCTGATGTTGTTTTCCTCTTCTCATTTATACTTCATTGCTTTATGTAATACTTTATTAAGTTATATATTTAGAATAATAAACACAATTGGCATAAATTGTTTTCTGAATAAACACAACTGATACCCTCAATAAGCACATAATTTCACTGAGAGGGAGAGCAGAAGTGTTGCTCCCATGATACTGGAGAATAGCCTAGCTAATGTGTGATCAGTTAAACTGGTTAAGAGAGTTCTGTGCAATAGTTTGCTAATAGTTTACTGTTATCTTAAACAGTATACATAGGGAAATAGTGGATTAAAGTTGAAAAGGAGACCAGGGCCATATTTGTCAAATACCTTGAAGGCCAAGCTAACAAGTTTGTACTTAGCCCAGTAGGAAATAGAATTTTTTATTTTAAGTGACCTCAGTCCAGTTTTCCTTTTGATTATAATCTCAATTTTGAATTGAGAAAAATAAATGTTCTAGACTGAATGTGAATAAAATTAAATGACTTCTCTAAAGGTAACAATTTATACCATACTCTTAAGAGTCTCTGATTCTTAAGTCCGTTCCTCTCCTTGTTCCAGTTTGCCTCTGCTGTTGATTCTTCTTTTTGCCTTCCTCACCAGACATGCTGCAAAAGACAAAAAAGTAAGTGTTTACAGAGACAGAATGACTTCAACTAGTGGAAGATGTCAGATAAGTCAATAACCAGGCAGCACCCAGATAACTCTGCCATTTAAAGTTGGCAAGCCAGGCATGGTTGGGGAAAAGGGAGGCAAGAGAGAGGGCATGTTGCTGATTGATGCCTGCACTCCCACATGCAGCTTTTAGCATAAAAAAGCTATTAAAAAAATCAAAAGTTTTCTATAGTTTGTGACTAAGTATGAGAAGTCAGCAAGGGTCTGATACTTAATCCATTAAAGTGAGCAGTTTATGCCAAAAGAAATCTTAGAGTAGGCACCGGGAAGGAAATGCTTTTGAAGTTCCATTGCTTTGAGTAATATCATTTCATGATTTAGGTAACATCCCCAAGCAGGGGGAGGGGGGGCCATCCTTAGGAATACAAAGCCCTGCAGAGAAGGAAAGGGTTGAGAAGGGTCCACCCTACCTCTTTTCCTTTGCACAAAGGCCCTAGGCTTTTGTATACAACCTGCTTTTGTAGGCTGAGGACATTGTGCAATACAGCATAATGACATAGAAACCTGCATTACAAAAGTAAATAAGAGAAATGATTTGGGGGGAACACATAAAGAGCAAAACTTTAGCAACCAGTAAAACGTTAGCGGGACCTTTTTTAGCCAGTTTGAGTCTTTCCCTAAATAGGTAGTAGAGTTATTATAGAACTATACAGAGTGTTTGTATAATTTTGAAGCAATTTGGAGCATGTAGAATGTATCCGTTCAGTTTATGAAATGAAAGAAGAGGAATGCTGCTAACTGTACCCGCAGGCACCCATTCCTGTCTCCTACCTTTCCTAATGGCTTTTTATCAGTTCCCACACAACCCTGTGCATAACCTATATCTTAGTTCATCTCATACTGTATTTTAATTATTTGTATGTATCCCTTCTCCATCAGACTGCGCTTCTTGAGGATAGGGTTTCATCATAGTACCTTCACTCAGTAGGTACACAATAAATTTGAATGAATGAACGAACAAATGAATGAATGAATGAATGAAGAGACCTAGTTCCTCGGGTCACACAGATAATAAACCCCTAGAGCCAGATATAGAACCCAGGTCTCCTGATTCCTAGCCCAGTACTTTTCTACCATGCCATGCAGTCTCTATCTGAGGTTTTGAACAACTTTTCTCTCAGAGGGAGGGAGGAGTAAAAAAGGAAAAGGTAAAATGTTTTCTAGTTTCTGCCTCACACCAAATTAATTCCCAGCATTCTCCACAGGCAAACCAACAACACTGTGATATAGACGATTGAAATCCCGTATAATATAACTAAATGGAAGGTTTAGCAAGGGGGACCTTTGTCTGCCTTTGATTATAACAAAGAGGCATTTAAAACAATGCTTTGCCAACCTATACATATCTAACTAGCTAGTGTTCTTTAAATCAGGCTATAAGAGTCTGTGTGTTTTAAGTGACATGAAAGTGAGCCCTATGTGTGACTCGGACATCTAATTTCAGAGATTAATTTTGTCCTCTAATGAGAAAGCAAGCTACCATTAATAATATCTCATATTTACTGTACCTTAGAATTAGGAAGTATTTTGACATATTTTATTTGATCCTCACAACCTGTGAGATTGGCAGGGTGGATATTTTTATATCCATTTTGTAATAAATGAACTAGTACATGTTGAGTTCAGGTGATTTGCTTAATGTCACATAGCTAATGTATGGCAAACTTATGTCTATAGTTCAGAGTCTCTGATGCCTAGTCCAGGGCTGTCTCTACTCTTATCACGCTTTTTATAAAACACTCGGATCTTTACATAAATCATACTTAAGCATTCATGGTTAGCATGGTGGAAATGTGTCAAGACTACAAAAGGATCCAGTAAGAGGGGTATGAAAGGGTGCATCTCGGGATTGCTTTATTCCAGGATGTGGCTTAGCCAACAACAAAAGGTATCAGAGAAGTAGAGTATAGTAACTGGGAGATCCACTCCCCATTGGACTTAGGCCCTTCTATCATTGCATAACTAAAAGACCTTTTCAGTTTGTTTGTTTGACATATCAAATTTGAGTTGTCCTATTCGGACCAGGCAAATAAAAGCTTTTCCAAAGGCCTTTGTGAAGAATGTAGTTGTACACTTGATCTTCTTTGTACAGAAAGGTGAGAGTGGCCAAGAGAAACAGGAGCTTCTATATTATTTGCCACTAAAACAGGATACATAAAGCTCAGAAACCCCTCCTACTTAGCTGCTTCCCAACAAACTATCTGGAGAAATGGGAGGGTTGGGGGAAGTAGCTAGCCTAGTGTTACAGAAGCAACGTACAAGAAGCAGATGTTACAGGTTCAGTTGACTAAAGAGTATATTAGCATCATTATTCAATGACCTAGGCCTCAGTTTCCCCATCTGTAAAATAAAGGAGTTGGACTTGATAATTTAATTTTTTAGTAGGAAATATATTCACATGGTTCACAATTCAAAAGGTACACAGGATGTATAATGAAAAATGTTGCGTCAAATCCAACCTACATCTGACCAGTTGCCTTCCTAGGGATCACAGTGTTACTACCTTCTTATTCCCCCATGCCCAGAGGTAGTATAGGTGTTTACAAATAATATGTATATACTTTTTTCCCTTTCAAAACTTTTTACAAAGGAGAGCATATAGTGCCCCTTCTTTTTTCATCTCATAAGGTACCTTGGAGGTCATTATCAGTATACAAAGAGCTTCCTCATTCTTGTTTATGGCTGCAAAGTAGTCCACGGCACATCTTATAATGTATGTATTTTCATCGCAAGATGGCGCTTTGAGCATATCTCGTTTCCTTCTCAAAATCCTAATGAAATGACTTTAAAAATATAAAAATAAGAAAAAGTATGATATTGTGATTTATAATGAATATATTTTTGGTCTTCATCCCATTTCTGGCTCAGAGCTAACACCCTTGGAATTTCCTAAGTGACTAGAGCTATAAAGATGTCTTTCGTTGATAAGGTAACTTCTCTGAGGATGGGGGCTAGTTGCCTGTGAAGCCAACCAAAGTGACTAGAGGGTTGGAACTTTCAGCCCCTGACTTCCTGGGAGAAGGGAGGGGCTGAAGATTGAGTTTAATCAACAGTGGCCAAATTGAATCAATCATGCCCATGTAATGAAGCCTCCATAAAAACCCAAAAGGACAGGGTTCCGAGAGCTTTGGGTTTGGGGAACGAGAATGCTTCCAAGTGCCACCATGCTGGCCCCAACCTACAAGGACAGAAGCTCCTTTGTTCAGGACTTCACTATATATATCTCTTCATCTGGCTGTTGATTTATCTCCTTTAATATACTTTGTAATAAATCAGTAATCTAGTGGGTAAATGGATTTCCTTAGTTCTGTGAGCCACTCTAGCAAATTTGTAGAACTCAAGGAGAGGGGATTGTGGGAGCCTCTGATTTATAGCCAGCTGATCACAAGCACAGGCTTGCAATTGGCATCTGAAGTGAAGAGCAGCCTTGTAGGACTGGGTCCTAAATCTGTGTAATCTGATGCTATCTCTGAGAAGATAGTGTCAGAATTGAGTTGAATTCTAGGACACCCAGCTGGTGTTGGAGAATTGTTTGGCAGTGGGGAAACCACCCGTAAAAAAAGTATCCTTGGGGCTTCCCTGGTGGCGCAGTGGTTGGGAGTCCGCCTGCCTATGCAGGGGATGCGGGTTTGTGCCCCGGTCCGGGAGGATCCCACATGCCGCGTAGCGGCTGGGCCCGTGAGCCATGGCCGCTGAGCCTGCACATCCGGAGCCTGTGCTCCGCAACAGGAGAGGCCACAATGGTGAGAGGCCCGCGTACCGCAAAAAAAAAAAAAAAAGTATCCTTTATCATTAGAAAACAGAGAGAAAGAAGCCTGAAACTTCGAGACATTTCAAAGAATATAAATGCAGATTGGAATCAAATTGAAACAAATTACTGACCACCTGATTCTTTATAGGTGAAGAACATCCTTCCCTGTGAAGTGAAGTGGATAGAGTTCACTAGCACACTCTGAAAACTCCTAAAATGAGAACAGCAAAGGTTAGAAAGAAAGGTTAGCTATGGAGCAATGGGCGAAGGACAAATCAAAGGATTTGGGGAATTATACCTATGCCAAGTTTAGAAAGAACAGTAGATTAAGAAGTAACGGTAATGACTATGTATCGAGGGCTTACTGTGTTTAGGCACTGTGCTAAGTTGGTGTTTAAATGCACACTGTCACGAGGTAGGTGCTACTGTCATCCCTATATTAGAGGAAACTAACTTACCCTCTTAACCACTATGCTGTTGCCTCAGTGAATTCGTAACAATCCTGTGAGGGAGGCTACTTTTTTTTTTTTTTTTTTTTTTTGCGGTACGCGGGCCTCTCACTGCTGTGCCCTCTCCCGTTGCGGAGCACAGGCTCCGGATGCGCAGGTTCAGCAGCCATGGCTCACGGGCCCAGCCGCTCCGCGACATGTGGGATCGTTCCGGACCGGGGCACGAACCCATGTCCCCTGCATCGGCAGGCGGACTCTCAACCACAGCGCCACCAGGGAAGCCCGAGAGAGGCTACTTTTATTACCTGATTTTAGAGCTGAGGCCCAGAGATATTAAGTAATTTGCCCAAGGGCCCACAACCAGAAAGTGCAGTTTTACTAGTTAGAGAATAACTTCCTTGCATACTTGGAAAGCCGCCATAAAAAAGAAAGAGAAAATATCTCTTCTGCCCACAGTTTCCTCCTCATGTTTTTTTTGTTTGTTTGTTTTTAGTGACCTATTCAGGATCTCTAACTGAACTCTCATTCTCAGAAATGCAGGAGTTGATGGTTAGGGACAGGCCCTGGAGTGCTCAGCTGGGAACAAATCTTAACTTCATTAATCATGTTGGGAACTATATACAGCATTTTCTTCACACAGAAGGTTTTTTGTTGTCTTATTAGTCAGCAATAAAGTCTGTTTTTCTGATAGTTCAATTCCTGTATTTCACAACTAATCTAGAAAAGTAGAACTGTAGAAGATATATAACTTCCCCTTCATCTGGAACTCAGATTTTATTCACACAGTGGGTGAAAGAAACCTCTCTCAAATCCCAAAGATGAGCCATTTGGTATTAAATTTAGTGTTAGCCCAGAAAGTTCTTTGATTAGTAGGTGGTGGTGTGTGTAAATTCTAAGTGAGACTGGGCAATCTTTGTGCCCTTTTGGAATATCAGAATAAACAAATGTCTTATTTTAGTTCCTGGTTGAATCTTGACTTTCTTTCTTTTGTTTTTTTTTTTTTTATCTCCCTCTTCTTAAACATACAGTCGTTAGAGCCTGTATACTATATCTATGTTGTACATCTCTGTAATTCAGAACTTTGGTTCTCAAATTTTAGAGCGCATAAGAATTGCCTATATATCTGGATATATACCTAGAGTCTGAGACCCCATTCCCTGAGAGGAGATTCAGTAGTCTGGAGTGGGGTCCGTAATTTTCATTTTTAGCCAAACATCTCAAATAATTCTGATTCAGGCGGTCCTTGGACCATACTTTGAGAAACCCTTGAGTTAGGAGGGAAGCAATTATCATTTATTATTTACTATGTATGTTATTAATGTGCCAGTCGTTTTCATATATATTTTTACATTTGATGTTCAAAAAAATTGTGAGATTTTATTAACCCAGGTTTCTGTGTATGTATTATCCCCACAAAGTTTTAGTAACTTGTTCTGAACTCCAAAGATGGCATGGCATTATGATACTCAGCAGTGACTCCAAGAACCAGGAGGGCTGTTGCTCTTAGTATTTCTGCTTTAGGTATTTCTCAGAAGAGATGATTGTATAAGATTGGTGAATTGGAATATATTAGAAAGTGATAGGAACAGTCTGTTAAGTTAAAGCCACTGAAATGTTGGAATGTCTAAAGCATATCATCTAATATTCAGAATGTTCCTAGAAAAGACAAGTATGCATTTGTTCTTCTTTGAAACGATATTATACACACCTAAACTTTTCTAATTGAAATAGGCCCTAAAGATGAGTTATGCTATTTCTTCACTAAGGAAATTGTGACCATAAAGATTAAATTGCTTAGTGTAATGGAAACACCCGGGCTAGAACCCGGGTCTTATTTTCTTTCGAGTTGTAATAATTATAAAGGTTAAGGTAGGCTACAACCCATACGTTGCCTGAGAATTACTCAGAAGACTATTGAATCAACGGTTGAGAGTGATGACTCTTTGTGACATTCACCATTTGAAAGTTCACACAGAGGCATAATAATTAAATGTGTTCTGGTATTTTAAAGGAGTAGAATAAATGGTGACTTTTTTTAACGGTGACATTTTTATGAGCTATTCTTTAAAAGTTCTGTTTCTGACACTGAAAATATATAGTAGAATGGCATTTGGGGCTTTTGTGAATTTTAATGGAATGCTGAAATGTGGCCTGAAGCTCCGGCTATGTGGAAGTCCATTCTCACTTAGAGCTACAGAGGCAGAGCAGCCAAGAATACTGCAGGTCATAGTTTTAACACAAATTGTAGGCCATAGCATGGTGTAAAGTGTTGCAAGACACAACTACTCTGGAGGTAGATAACAACTAGATTTAGCTCCTCCTGGACAACTTAATGGGGTTTATAGACTTGACAGTGCCCTTGGATAACTTGATCTTTGTTTACCCCAAATGTAGGGAATATTCACTTGTGCCTCCCAATAGAAATAGGTCTACATTTCTTTCTAAGTTCCCTAAAAACTATAACTGTTTCCTTATCTCAATTTTTCAGAATTGCCCCCATAAAGTAAAATAGCTACCTTTGTGTTAAGAGACAGGGACGCAAGTAGTTGGGTAGAAGTACAATGATACAAGTAATAGGTCACCGGACTTGAGGTCAGAATCTGGATTCTAATTGCAGACTGCCTCGAGACTGACTGACACGTGACCTTGGCTAGTCAGTTAATCTCATGTACCTCAGTTTTCCAGCTGTAAAATAAGCAGCCATTCTTGTTTAATCGAGGCCTGTCCTTCATGTGGAGTTAGGTCTAGAAACACACTACATTGTGGTAGCTCAGCAGAAAAACCTGAGAACATGCCAGAAGAGAAAATGAAGTTACTATTGGGCCCAGACTTAAAATCATTCAATCAACAAATATTTATTGAATACAAACGTAAAAGGTGTATTAGATTGCACATAGCCTAACGTAGGCCTTAGAATGCATTCCATAAACAAGATGTGAGTAGTTTTCTTCAGCCTTGTTTTTGAGCACTCATAGAACATAATAATAACAGTAACTCACAGAGTAATAATAATGCTTTTATGTATGTTATATGGTCTTTTTTTCTCTCTCAGTATTTCTTGCCATTCATTATCTTATTTGAATCATACAATAACCCTAAAGGAGAACAAGACAGATGTTATCTCATTCCCCTGAGTTTCGGATGAGAGGCTAAAACTCAGAGATCAATAGTGGCTCTCAAAGAAGTAGGGTGATTCTGCCCCCCAGGGGATATTTGGCAAAGTCTGGAGACATTTTGGATTGTCACACATGGGACAGTGCTACTGTCATTCAGTGAGTAAAGGCTAGGGATACTTACTGTTAAACATCCTACAGTGCACAGGACAGCTCATACAGCAAAGAGTTATTCAGCCCCAAATGTCAATAAGGCTAAAATTGAGAAACTGACATTGGTGTTTTATCCAAAAGAATACAAAGTGACAGAGTTGGATGAACCAGAATCCAGATCTTGGACTCAGTCTAGTATATTCTCCACTGCCCTTAGCATTAAAAACTGCAGTCACATAAATTCTGGACTTACTGCCAATGTTTCGTGGAGGTGTGAGTGAAAAGTGGGGTTTGTCATATATCACTGTTAAAGGTTTCCATGTATAGTACAGATTGTATAATCCAATAAAAATCTACTAAACACTTGCTGTGTATCTTACAGTCTGCTGTCCATGTCCCACAGGGAGCTTAGTCTACCTTCGTCATATTTTTTAACTTATTGAGCAACTACCAAATTTGAGTAATTTACCCAAATGGTATTGAAATCTGGATATGGCCCCTTTAGCAGCCTCTATGCATAGTACCTACTGCCAACCTAAAGACTCATGGGACTTTTATAGGAAATGTCACCAAGATACTCAGAGAGAAATTAGCAGAGCCAGGATTTGGATCTTATCTGACTCCAAACTCATGCTCTTAACAATATTCAGTAAGCTTAACTCTCTCCTACAAAAGGTGATGTGTGACTTTAGAAGCTTTTACAACCCAGGACAGTCCTTGTAGAATATCCTTCAGTTTTGCCCCTCAAACCATTAAATAACCCAGAAATTAGAAGGTTCTTCTAATCCTTCTAAAGTTTTAACAGATGTCTTTCTGGATTCTGGCAAATTAAAGGATTATGGCCCATGGCTCTGTAGGGGATTTTTTTTTTTTTCCATCTGTGAATGCCTCACAGAAAACTTGAGCAGGAAATATTATTAGGGAAGAACAAATAAAAGCCAGTTATTCTACACATCAAAGTATTCTGTTAAAATATAAATCTGGCCACATCACTCCCCTGCTTATTACGCCTAAATATCTTCCACTTGCCCTTGGAATAAAATTTAGTCTCCTTTAAATGACCTATAAGGCCTTCTTCAGTATACCCCTTCTGCCTCTTTCTTCAACTTCATTGGCCTCTCTTCTCACTCAGTGTGTTCTATTCATACTGACCTTGAATGGCTTTGATTCTTTTCTTGCCTCAAGGGTGCTATTCTCTGCTCTTCTACCCAACTCCAGTAATTTATCAGTCTGTTTAAATGTTGCCTCCTTAGAGAGGGCTTCTCTCTTCTCTCTCCACCTAACCGCCTCCATCTAAATTAGTTCTTTTACTGTTATTCTCCTATCACAGTACCATGTTTACTTCCTTCATATTACTTATCAAATTTATAATTATATATACGTATACATATTTTTTTTTCCATATTTAATGAGGATTCCTCCTCTAGAGTAGGTTCCGCAAAGGCAAGAATCTTGTCTTTTGCAGCTGGCTCCTTGTAAGTAGGTATGAAACCTACATGGGTTTTGTAAGAATTAAATACATTTTGAGTGAGTGAATATTTGTCCAGTGTTCTTCCAGGTGCAGTAAGGAGGTATAAATTAGTTACTTGCCCTCTAAGAACTTGCTGTGTATATGTGGTATTTTTTATCTCGTACTTTAAGAACTGTAAGTCAAATTTTCCATAAGAGAAGATTGCTAGAAAAATTCAGAAAAGAGAGAGAGATTTCTTCTGTCAAGAATTCAAGGAAAACCTCATAGGAGAGGTGGCATTTTAACTCAGCCTTAAAGAATGAACTAGATTGTAAACTCAAAAGAGCAGGGGCCGTATTTTACCTTTATCCTACTTCTGACACATTTTAAGTGCACTGTAAATGTTGAATAAATAATGATAGGATTTGCTCATATTCAGAAAATCGGGGGGGGGGGGCGGGACTACAGAGAATGACACGGCCAAAAAGGCATACAAGTGTCAAAGTACTAAATTTATTCAGGAAAATTGAGTAAATCAATTTCGGTGGAATATTTGAATGTGAAGAGGATGAGATTGGGATAAGGCTGGAAAGTAAATCTGTAACAGAGACATAAATGCCACGCAGTGAACATAAAATAAGTGTATCAATATGAGAAGTTGGAGGTGAGGATACTTATGTGCCTCTTTGCAGAGAGATTAGTTTCTAGGAGTACAACCTAAAATGCAAATTACAGCTTGAGAAATACATGCAAATGGTATCTGGACACTAGTGTAGGTGGGAGTACTGGTTCTATTATCAACACCATCACCAAAAAATAGCAAAATGCAGGCTCCTATGAACCATCTCCTGTACTTGGCTTGGCTGGAAAGAGAGTGTTTGTTTCCTTATATTTCTGGAAGGGAAACATCCCCAGGGATGTGTTTGTGTTTTTTACGGGTTTTTTCCCTGTAACTGATTTCTAATCTCATAGCGTTGTGGTCAGAAAAGATGCTTGATATGATTTCAATTTTCTTAAATTTACTGAGGCTTGATTTGTGACCCAAGATGTGATCTATCCTGGAGAATGTTCCATGCGCACTTGAGAAGGAAGTGTAATCTGCTGTTTTTGGATGGAATGTCCTATAAATATTAATTAAATCTATCTGGTCTGTAGTGTCATTTAAAGCTTGTGTTTCCTTATTAATTTTCTGTTTGGATGATCTGTCCATTGGTGTAAGTGAGGTGTTAAAGCCCCCCACTATTATTGTGTTATTGTTGATTTCCTCTTTTATAGCTGTTAACAGTTGCCTTATGTATTGAGGTGCTCCTATGCTGGGTGCATTTATAATTGTTATATCTTCTTCTTGGATTGATCCCTTGATCATTATGTAGTGTCCCTCCTTGTCTCTTGTAACATTCTTTATTTTAAAGTCTATTTTATCTGATATGAGTATTGCTGCTCCAGCTTTCTTTTGATTTCCCCTGGGTCCCGATGCGCACACGACTTTGTGTGTGCCCTCCAAGAGTGGAGTCTCTGTTTCCCCTAGTCCTGTCGAAGCCCTGCGGTCAAATCCCGCTAGCCTTCAAAGTCTGATTCTCTAGGAATTCCTCCTCCCGTTGCCGGACCCCCAGATTGGGAAGCCTAACCTGGGGCTCAGAACCTTCACTCCAGTGGGTGGACTTCTGTGGTATAAGTGTTCTCCAGTTTGTGAGTCACCCACCCAGCAGTTATGAGATTTGATTTTATTGTGATTGCGCCCCTCCTACCGTCTCATTGTGGCTTCTCCTTTGTCTTTGGATGTGAGGTATCTTTTTTGGTGAGTTCCAGTGTCTTCCAGTCGATGATTGTTCAGCAGTTAGTTGTGATTCCAGTGCTCTCACAAGAGGGAGTGACGTCTTTCTACTCCGCCATCTTGAACCAATCCTCCTGTTTCTTATATTGTAGTAGCTTGGTCCATTCATGTTTGCCTGGAAGGCACAGATGATTTAGAGATTGGAAAGTGGGTATTTAAAAAATTGAGTTTGTCCTTAGCATGCTTTCTCTTAAAAATGATAGCCCTCCATTATTATACATATAATTCTCCATGTAATCAGTTCCTCCAAGACAAACAGGCTTCTCATCTCCTTTGCTCAGCCTGAGCAGCTTAATAAGGTGGAGTGGACATAGGGAAAGATAAAATTTACGGTAGAAGGGGGTGACCTTGAACCAGTATCCGGAAGCAAAGCCTTTCTTCGTCTTATTCTGATTAGAATCGAATCACAGGTTTGCTTTCTGTCTTTTCTGTGGATAGTTAGAAAGAGATTCTCAGGGCAGCTCCTGAGTTATCGTCTTTTTTTACTAAAATAGGTATTCTTAGCCAAGAACTTCTATGTAAAAGAGCTACTCTCACTAATTTATAGCTGCTCTTTTATTCTTCTAAAAATTTGTCAGTCCATGGAGCATTTCTTATTTGCCTAGATCATTGGCCATTCATAAATGAAGGCCCTTTAAGTGTAAGTGTTTGAAGTCGTTTTCCCCTTTGTGTCTCTGGAAGTTGGTTACTTTTGATGCATCCCATTAGTCTGATGTATGAGTAATACAGCCACATAGACTCTGCTTATTATTTGAATATGTAGACTGTGCATAGGTTGGTTTCTTTCCACAAAAAGTGCTTTCAAGGAATCCTGCAACTGGTTTATTATCTTTGCTGTTGTTACTGCTCTTGCCTGATAAACAGTCATTTGTTCTTATGTTCCCTTAAGGTCATTATTACTGAGACCTTTTCAAGGGCAAGCATGGTAGCCAGGCTTAGATGACAAGATGGCTTTGGCCTAAAATGGCTTCTCTTATATCAAAAAGCTATATCTGGCTCTTTTCTCTGGGGACTCCCTACACTATCTGCTTACAGTAGAGCTCACTTTGGTATATGGTGAAGAAAGAGAAAATAATATTGAAATCTGCAAGTAATCACTAAATTAATTCTCTGCCAGGTCTATCAACATCTTTCTCATCTCAACCCAACCACTGACACAAAGAAAAGCAAGTGAGAATTTGTTGTTGTTGTAGATGATCCCTTGGAATTATTTTTATTATCAACAAAGGCACAAAGTTAGAAGAGAAAATGGTAGCCTTAGTTTTATTGAAGGAGTTTTAAAAGGATAAAATCTAAGTTTTCTTTCTTTCTTTTTTACTTTTTTTGATGGTAGTGGTAGTGATGGTGGTGGGGTTTTGGCAGTTATTCTCCAGAGTTCTGTCTTTATAAACCTGCAATTGTAGCAAGTGCCCTATCAACTCCTATCACCTGCCACATTTAGTCTGGGGAGAACTCTGTGTGTGTGATTTTTAAGGTCTTTTCCATTTCCTCTTTTCTTATTGGCCTGACTTATCTTCTCACTACCTCTACTGCCTCATTTTACTGAACTGTTTTTAGTACACTGATACGGCAGAACTTTGGGAGTCAAAAGTTTTTGCCAGTTCTGGCTAGAACCTGTGTAAACCTATGATTTACTCAGCCTGATACTTTTTGGAAATGAAACTGGTGTAAGTATCCTTATGATTACTGCACCTCAAGAGGGACACAAGCCAAGGAAAGGCAGCTAAAATATCCAAAGCATGGTGTGGTTATATTCGAACAATTATGACCACTTTTCTGCCAGTCAATTTGGAGTAAGAATATGAGGCCAGGGCCTAGAGGATGAGTGGAACAACATCATAGCCATCAACGGGAAGGGTCTTCCCCATATATATTCATCAAATTGTATTTCCCTTCCCTGGGAACTACTACGTTTTTTTCTAAACAACTCCAGTGTATTGGCCTTGAATGCCAAGTTATGGAGAGGCACCTAAGCCCTATTTGTTATTGCATTATATCAAAGTCTCCCCTTTATTCCTGCATCTCCTTTACCACCTCCCTCCCCCAAAGAACAACATAAGTGCAGAATTCATAAAGCCATAGGAGAATTTCAAAGTTCACCTATAGAGGCACTTGAAACAAAGCCAGAGCCATATCTCAGAATATCTGCTGGCCCCATACAGGTCATAAAAAGGCAGGATTAGTCCAGTGAAACTTGATCACATGAACATAGCCCATAAGCATGAGTCCCTGTTTATGGTAGTATATTATCTTTGACCTTGAATTTCCCCTATCTGTGCTTGCCAAAAGCTTGTGTCATCAATCATAAATAATGACTACAGAAAGCAGAAGAGTGACTAGATAGATTTCCCTTTGTTTAATGTTTTTACAAATCAAAAAAGGAACATGACCCTAATCATTTTTTTTAAATATTTATTTGGTTCGGCCAGGTCCTAGTTGCGTCAGGCAGGCTCCTTAGTTGCAGCACATGGGCTCCTTAGTTGTGGCTCGCCTGCTCCTTAGCTGTGGCATGCGAACTCTTAGTTGTGGCATGCATGTGGGATCCAGTTCCCTGACCAGGGATCGAACCCGAGCCCCGTGCATCGGGAGCACAGAGTCTTATCCACTGTGTCACCAGGGAAGTCCCGACCCTAATCATTTTAAGAATAAAAACTTTCTGGGCTTCCCTGGTGGCGCAGTGGTTGGGAGTCCGCCTGCTGATGCAGGGGACACGGGTTCGTGCCCCGGTCTGGAAGGATCCCATATGCCGCAGAGTGGCTGGGCCCGTGAGCCATGGCCGCTGAGCCTATTGCTCCGCAACGGGAGAGGCCACAACAGTGAGAGGCCCGCATACCACAAAAAAAAAAAAAAAAAAAAGAATAAAAACTTTCTTCCTTATCATTGAAGTCAGGAAAGACTGGAGGCATTCTCCAAAAGAATTATCTGAGACTCCAGATTACATCTGTCTGAGCTGGAGGAGAGGGCCCATGTGGCAGATGTATGACCACTTCTGTGTAGTCTTTCTGTGGGGTCTAATCTCCATAGTCCCTATGGATTATTGTTTCTTATTCATCATTGTACAATACCAGGAAAATAAAAGAGAATTTGAAGTTTAGACTAAACCTGTTAGAAGTAAGGTCAGTGCTAAGACTCAGAATGGGTATCAGAATTTAGCCTTCTTGCTAATTCCCTAACTTCTGTCTATAAATTGATATTCATTTTTCTAGAGATGCTAGATTTTGCAAAGAATCTGGCCCTCTAGTTAAGCTTTACAATGCGTGTGTTGGGGGGGAGTGTTGGCAGGAACAGAGGAAACTTCTTTTTCATGATCCTCAGAAGTAGACTGAGAAGGAATTAGACCCTTGAATACAAGGAAGTTTTGAAACCTATTTTTATAAATACTGCACCATACTTACTAAATGGAGGAAAGGGGAAGGCAGAAAGAAGTGCAAGCTATATGGCATTCAATGTAGAATGTGCCATTTCATTTTCCATATCTAATAGTATTCAGGGCAATACAAACAAGTTGGCATATAGCCAACTTCAAGTACCCAGCTGAAGTTAAATGTTCCCTAAAAACTGAATAGTGTAAAGCCTTCCTGAGAAATAAAACTTCTCACCTATTTCGTATGAACAAATTTCCATAGAAACTCATACTTGATTTTTTTCTATAGCCAATTCCTAGACCATTTCTCTTCTGTTTCCTTAAAAATCAAAGAAGTTTTCTATGCTAGAAGGAGCTATTATGAACTATCCACATGTGTCGATAGTCACTTTGTGGTCTCAGGAGACAGGATAGGCAGAAAGGGGCTTGCAAGTGGTCTTGGCTGGCATACTCTGCAGGAGAGAAGCTAACAGAAAACTGACATTTGCCTAGGATTCTGTTACAAGAAATCCATTGTTGGGAATTCTCTGGCAGTCCAATGGTTAGGACTCCTTGCTTCCACTGTAGGGGACCCAGGTTCAATCTCTGGTCAAGGAATAAGATCCCGCAAGCCACATGGTGCGGCCAAAAAAATAAATAAATAAATTAAGATAAAGGCTTTTTGTTTTTTGTTTTGTTTTGTTTTTGCCGCAGGGCATGCAGGATCTTAGTTTCCTGACCAGGGATCGAACCAGTGCCCCCTGCAGTGGAAGCACGGAATCTTAACCAGTGGACCGCCAAGGAAGTCCCCTGATAAAGGGGTTTTTTTTAAGAAAAAAAAAAGAAGAAAGAAATCCATTGTCCATCGGCAATGAAAGGAAATAGATTCTATTCCTGCTCTATTTCCTAGTATATTTCAATGTGAAATGTATCCTACAAGATGACATTTCAAAATAGGTGCATAATTTGAAAGGCATTCTTGAGATTCGGGCATATGAATTACTGGGTCACTGATATGTCTGAAGAGATTTGATTATGGATCTTCACTGAGCAGGTGTCTCTGATTGGTAATGAGGTGCCTGAACAATTAGGAACCTTGGGTCTTCAAAAAAACCTGTTGATGGGAAGACTATAAAAGTTTATCAGGGAAATCAAGGGTACAAATCTTTAGTTTCTGGTGCTGTGTTCTTGCCTTTTTAATTGGCCTTTTGCGTTTCATCTTATGCCCCAAAATGAAAATTATGACTGTTCAGTTTCCCCTTCTAGCTTTTAGCCTTGAAGCTCCATGAGGAAAGAGTCTATGTCTGGTTCATCTCTGTATGTCCCTCAGTCTCTTACACCAAAAGGCACTCCACCAATATTCACTGAATAAAAGGTCAGGATTCATGTTGATAACATGAAATGAAATGATCCTTTATGGTTTTCTTATGATATAATCATTTTCTAGACCCTTATTAGAAGAGAACAAAATTTGTGACTTCTACTCTTTATGAGGATGTGCTATCAATTTTCTTGGCAGGCAAAAGTATTTTCATTCTTATTTCACTTTATTTGCTTGGTTCAACATCATAATTTATGATCACTCAGATACCAGTGATCTCTCCATCCTACTATGTTTCTTTATCTGAAAACTGCTGTCCTCTTACCATTTGTTCCATCATTGAAACTATGTGTGTGCTCTCGCTTGTTGATTATTTGTGTGTGTGTGTGTGTGTTTTTTGCTGTTCGCTATAAAACCTTTGTGGACAAAGATCTTATTGTGTCTCTCTTTGTACCTCCAATCTAGTCCCTTTATGGCAATGGTATTAATAATACCAGCTTGTCCAGCTCCCCAATTATGAAGTAATAAAGTGTCTGGCATGAAAGTTATTTAAATTCAGAGTTGAATTTTGATTATCGGTAACTGATGCTTTGCCTTTTCCTTTGCTGGAAATAAGAACCTATTTTTTTAAATTAATTAATTTATTTATACGTTGGCTGCGTTGGGTCTTTGTTGCTGCGCCCGGGCTTTCTTTTTAGTTGCAGGGAGTGCGGGCTTCTCATTGCGGTGGCTTCTCTCATTGCTAAGCGCCGGCTGTAGGCACGCGGGCTTCACAACTAGGCACGCCACAACTTCAGTAGTTGTGGCACTCGGGCTCAGTAGTTGTGGCTCGTGGGCTCTAGAGTGCAGGCTCAGTAACTGTGGCGCACGGGCTTAGTTGCTCTGCAGCATGTGGGATCTTCCCGGACCAGGGCTCGAACCCATGTCCCCTGCATTGGCAGGCAGATTCTTTAACCACTGCACCACCAGGGAAGTCCCAATAAGAACCTATTTTTTAAGCTTGCTGCCATAGTATCATAGGATAGGAGTTGAAGAGGGGAAAATAGATGGCTGAATATTTGTGCTTTTGATTAGACATCCAAGACTCCCTGAATCTGTATAAATTTCCTATCTGAAGTATGCTTCTTTTCAACCTCTTAGTGATACTACCATATTACCCTGTTTCTTTCCATCACAGCACTAATCGCTTCATGAAAGTGTTCTGTTTATTGTTTCTCCATCCTGTACCTTGTCTTATTCACTGTTGAATTACTAGCACTTAGCTCAGAGTTTGGTGCGTGTAAGAGCTTGATAATTAATAATAAGAGGCACACTTAGGCTCATGAACATGAATATCTACTTGGAATTTCTAAAGCACTCTTTCCTCCACAAACTGGAGTTGAGGGACGCTTAAGAGAATCCACCAACACCTCCCTCTCCACCTTCCTCAACTTCCCACTCCCCACCCCAGCTATAGGAGTTTTTGCTCCTTGGATTATGTCTCAGATGGACTTTTGCAGTAAAATAGTGAAGTGATAGTAAAGACACAAGAATGAATGTGCAGGTTGTCTAGACTTAATTTAATAGCGAATATCCAATTTATACCTTGTTTTCAGTGTTCTCAGCTCTAATGCCCTGCTGGGATTGATACTGTATCTAAATTCAGGGCACACTGCTTGCCTAGGGCAGCAATAGACCTTTTCTTCTAATTTAAATTAGCTGAAGGCTGGTTGTCCTTTATGTGAAAATGTATTCTTAATATCCTGATTGAACACAGGCCATCCAATTAGGTGAATTATCTTGAAATACTTGCTTTTTATCTACTGACATTTATGATTAGAAAAGCAGTTAAATTTCATTAATGCCATGAATTTGTCCACTATTACAAATTGTTTCCTGCAACCCGAAGAAGCTACTTTTCTTCTCTTTATCTCATGTTTAAATTTGAACATACATTGAACATATGTAGTAAAGGAGCGATTCTGCAGAATGAGTTAGGTTTCTGATAATGTATAACTGATTCACTTTGCTGTACAGCAGAAACTAACACAACATTGTAAAGCAACTATACTCCAATAAAAATTAGTTTAAAAAAAAAGAGTTAGGTTTCTGAAACCCTACGTGCAAATCCCTTTTGCCACAGTCTCCAGAGGTGATCCCTATTAGTACAGTTACTTCTCTTTCCATCTGTATATTATAAAAAATAATTATGAGTAAAGAGGCTAGGAGAGCATGTATTCACTGGCTGAAATCCCACATAGACAATTTATCAAGAATCAAGATTTGGGGACTTCCCTGGTGGTCCAGTGGTTAGGACTCCGTGCTTGCACTGCAGGGGGCACAGGTTCGATCCCTGGTCGGGCAACTAAGATCCTGCATGCCGTGCGGCTTGGCCAAAAAAAAAAAAGGACAAGATAAAACATCATGAAGATTTTGTTTTCAAATCAAGATTTTGTATTTTTAATTATTATATGTAATTCTTTTTCTTAAAAGAATCTTCTGCTGACTCAACTTTTCCCGGAAAAATGGGCCATTTCCACCACGTGGGGATGATCATGGGGATGAGCAGTGGGGACGACAACAGTACCATGGCACCTTCTCACCATCACCCGACCTCTTCAGCCTCCCACTCCCACGGTCACATGATGATGATGATGGTAAGTGCCACAGGAGAGGCAGCCCAGGCCCTTTCCCACCCACATGGGGAATAGAAATAATCGAACTTTAGGACTGGAAGATGATTATCTTTAAAGATCAATTTACCAATGAGAAAAAACTAAGGTCGACCTAGAGAAGTCAAGTGATTTGACCAAGATTATATGGCAGGTTAGTTTCAGAGCCACACCAGAACCAAGATTTCTATGGTTCTTTCTTCAGTATTCCTTTCTGTCAAAAATGACCTTTTTCTGGATTAAGTTCTGGTCTTTTACACTTTGTGTAGAAAAGAGAAAAAGACAAAAGTTGACGGTGGGGACAAAGGAGAATACATGTGGAGAAGTGCCTGTGGTTAATACTGTACTATAATGAGGGAGAAAGCCTCCCACTTCAGTGAATGCCTCTTATTACCCAGAACTGCTACTTTTAAATGTTCTAAGCTTCTTGACCTGAAATTCTCACGTAGAAGCTTCAGTTGTTTCTAATTGACACGTTTTGGTTTCCTGGCAGCCTATGACCTTCTACTTTGGCTTTAAAAATGTGGAACTATTGTTCTCTGGTTTGGTGATCAATACAGCTGGAGGTGAGTAAGCCATCAGGTTTTGTTTGAAGGTGACACTCACATGAGAGACAGTGACAGAGAATCTGGAAACCCAACACCTCTTCCTGCCATAATTACTGAGTCATTATGGTTATGATCGTAACCATCTTGCTTCCTATTTCCTGCCTGGAAGGTAAGGATACACGGTGCTTATTTTGGTCCTACAGTAAACCTCCCTTAAATAGCATGTGTATGTTTTAGAATTTCTGAAACATAATTTAGATACCAGGTAGGAGTCTTTTGCAGACCATTTCCTTTCATCTTTTTCCAGAGTGTTTCCTTGTTTGATAAATTATTGCTCTTGGATATAAGACTATAGTCGAAGCTCAAATGACATAAAAAGCATTATATATATACATACCACAAAATAACCCTAGCTTAAAAACTATTAATCAAGTACAATCCTTCCAGTTTACAGATAAACTAAACTTCAAATAGTGAAATGATTAGTCCTAAATCCCATAAAGTTAGTATGTCAGAGCTAGGACAGGGACCTAGGGCTTCTATTCCTGCCTAATCCAGTTCTCTTTCTAGCTTACCAAACTGGTATACATCATTCCTGACTCCTTGGCCCATCTTAGGGGCAGTCCTAGTTTTGGAGTACCTAATCACCCAGTTTTTGTGTGTCTATAATGTTGAGTTGGTGTGCCTTAAATTCAAATTGCACAAGTTCAGTAGTCAGGTGGACCACTTTAGGTACAAGATAAATCTTTGGACCCGCAAAATCAATTTGTTTAGGGAAGAAGGGAAGCATTTAATTCAGGTAGTATGTTAAATCAGTTTTGACTACATTCATATTGGTACCAGTGCTTCACAGTGTGAAAGACTTAGATTGAAACGCCCATTCAAGAAATTGTCAGCACTTTAAAATAAGTTGTTTTATTCCTCTTTTGCATATTCTACATTGTGTGTTTCAGTGTGACAAGCTAATTTAATGACATCAAGCAGCCAGACCAAAAGGTTATTGTTGTTCATTTTTTTTGTATCTTAATCAGAAAATGAGTATGATCTGCAGTGGAGGCAGTAGTCCTCACTGACACCATCTTAGTTCTTCTCTTCCATCTGTATGATTGAAGAGGTAACAATATAACATACTCTGAAATTAAGAGTAGAGAGTAGCAGTTTTTCAAAATTACCTGGCAGTCCAGTGGTTAGGACTCGGTGCTTTCACTGCCATGGGCCCAGTTTCAATCCCTAGTTGGGGAACTAAGACCCCACAAGCCATGTGGCATAACCCCCCCCCCCGCCAAAAAAAAAAGTGTAGCAGTTTTTCTGTGTTGTCCTTCTAGCTTGGAGAGCACACCAGCTAATGATTTTGCATGTTTGACATTACCGCCATCTTTTCCCTCCCTACTTAGAAATGGCTGGAGCTTTTGTGGCAGTGTTTTTACTAGCCATGTTCTACGAAGGACTCAAGATAGCCCGAGAGGGCCTCCTGCGCAAGTCACAAGTCAGCATTCGGTACAATTCCATGCCTGTCCCAGGACCAAATGGAACCATCCTTATGGAGACCCACAAAACTGTTGGGTAAGAATATTGAACAGATCCAGATGGAAGTTCTGGAGAGCTGAATCAGCTAAATAGGAAAGCAGCTATTTTATTAGCAACAGCCCTCTTCTTGAGTTAATGATTCTATATGACCTTGATCAAAACTGTTTTTGGAGGCTTGGGGTTGTGGGTCATTAGCAGGCCAAAAGAGGAATGATAGGAACCCTTCTGCTAATATGAACATTTATTCCAAATTTTAAGTATTGGTCACTTTAGAAGAAGGAAAAGAATCCATATTTTAACATATTAGCCAAAATAATAGTAAAGTTAAGAAATTTCAGGTCAGGGTATAGAAGAATGGCAGAATCCAATTCATTCCTTTCTATAAAAAGTTGTGCCTGCCCAGCTCTAGTCTCATTTTGTTACAATGTAAGACTGTATTAATGTCTGTATTCCACCTAAGCAAGTATATGGCTGACTATTGGTTTTTCCCACAGATTGGCAAATGCTTAAGGTTTAGTTATAATAGAAATGTAGGTCTTAAAGCTAAACTGGAATTCAAGGAATCCTATAGACCAATGTCCTGCTCTCAAGTAAGCACAATATTATTTATTCCAATTGTACCAGTGATTGGGCTTATTGAGGGCCAAGCATTGTGACTTAACTAAGGTGAGAGAACGAGTAAGTGACAAAGGGGATAAACAGCCAGGTCTCCTGATCCCTAATTAAAAACTTTCTACTGTACCACCCAACCCTCAACTCTATTTCCAATTTTTTTTTTTGGCTGCGTTGGGTCTTCGTTGCTCCATGCTGGCTTTCTCTAGTTGCGGCGAGCAGGGGCTACTCTTTGTTGCGGTGCGCGGCCTTCTCATTGCAGTGGCTTCTCTTGTTGTGGAGCACGGGCTCTAGGTGCACGGCTTTCAGTAGCTACAGCACGTGGGCTCAGGAGCTGTGGCGCGCCTGCTCTAGGGTGCTCGGGCTCCAGTAGTTGTGGCGTGCAGGCTCAGTAGTTACGGCGCATGGGCTTCGTTGCTCCACGGCATGTGGGATCTTCCTGGACCAGGGCTCGAACCCGTGTCCCCTACACTGGCAGGCGGATTCTTAACCACTGCGCCACCAGGGAAGTCCTCTATTTCCAATTTTTTAGAGTATGAACTCTGCAAAGGTGGAAGGCCTGAGAAAGTTCAGGCAAATAAGTATGGGAGGATGTGGGTCATCCCTTTCAGTATCCAAGGTGGAGGTAAGTCAGCTTACTCCTCCTTCCTCTCCCCTCCTCCTGAAGAGCATTCCTCCTGCTGCCATATAATCATATCTGGCCGATGCTTATTAACCTCACAACCCTATCATGTTTCATTTCCAAGGACAATAAACAACCTGCAGAGACACAAGTACCCGTGAGTTGCCAGGGTGGCTGTGAGAGAGTCCAGCTCAAGCTGAGCTCGTGACTACAACTGTTGCCCCTTTCTCCTGATCTGCATGCAGAGCTGCCTGAACACGCCTGGGGCCCTGACTGTTGTGTCCCTGTTTACTCTCCAGGCAACAGATGCTGAGCTTTCCTCACCTTCTGCAAACAGTGCTGCACATCATCCAGGTGGTCATCAGCTACTTCCTCATGCTCATCTTCATGACCTACAACGGGTACCTCTGCATTGCTGTAGCGGCAGGGGCTGGCATGGGGTACTTTCTCTTCAGCTGGAAGAAGGCAGTGGTAGTGGACATCACAGAACATTGCCATTAACGTCTAACGCTATGGTGTGGCCTTATCGATTGCAGTGGAAAGCAGTTCAAGACTGGAAGACAGGATTCCAATCTCCTCTTCTTACTCCTTATCTCCTTACACACACGCACGCACACATGCACACACGCCTGCTCAACAGAGGTTTAGCTTACAGTCTCTGAGCTAAAGTGGTAATCTCCCTGCCTTTTTTCCCTAATGAGCTGAGTTTCCCATTTCTCTTGAGGTGAAGCCACCCATGAGATGTCCTCTCTTCCCCCGTTATCTTAGATCCAAATTATATGTTCTTATCTAATCCAGGTAGCTTTCTATTCGATGGCTTGATCACCTGCTTCCTTTTTTAGTCTTCTGTTCTTATTTTTTAACAGTTTGTGAATTTGGTGGGTTTTTCCTGGGTCAGTGATGGAAATGGATTAACTTTAGCCAGGATTGATGGCAGGTGAGGAAAAGTCTTGCCCAGCTAAGCCCAGAACCCAAACTTAACATTTAAAAATACGTTCTAGTCTTTGGACTCAATGAATGGGAGACAGATTATGCCTTTCCCTAGGTGTGAAGTGTTGCACTGAAATCTCTGTAGGGGGCAGAGAGGTGGTTTGAGACTGTATAAATACAGGCCCAGACCTTGCAGGAGTGTGCATTCTTGGGGGGCTGACTCATCAACTTGTGTTCCCACTTAACATTTTGATTAGAATGAACTTGTCAATCAAAAAAAAAAGATGACAATCAATTTGAGAAAATAGATATTTTAAAATGAAACCATTGACATTTTACTTTGACTTGGTACCTTCGTATGTCACAACTGAAGTAAGCGTTTAAATAATTTTCTCCCATTATTGTTTTCATGTGTCTGCCTCTAAACCAGTGGTTTTCAAACTTCAGCATGCATCAGAATCACCTGGAGAGCTTGTTAAAGCCCTGATTGCTGGGCCTCGACCAGAGCCCCCAAATTAGTATTTTTAACAAGCTCCCAGGTGATGTGCCTACTGATGATCAGGGGACCACACTTTGAGCATCTCTGCTTTAAACTGAGGGAGTATCACCTGGTGGGTGAGCTACCTGGTACTGGGCACAGGAATTTGACTTGCTATCAGTTGGTGGTGTTTCTGGGCTTAACTCATGTACTAAATGCTGCTGGTCAATACTTAATCATTCCACAAACATTTATTCAGCCCCAACTGTGTTTTTGTGCCCAGGCACACAAGCACAAAGGGCTGTAGCCAAAGTAACTTTTATTAGCATGTGTGAAATCACTAGTCCTTATTCTTAAAGATCTGTAATTTCTTGGAAATGGCTTGAAGGTTGAGAATCTTTGATCTGCAATGTAAATGAGCCAGTCATGGGCTGGAGGGGCAAAAGCCCAGCCCTCTCTTTGGAGAGGCCTAGGGTGTGGTCGGCTGATGGGCATCCACGCCCACACCAGGCAGAGCCTCACTCTCTGCATGACCATCTTTGTTACTCTCGGGGGGACTTAATTAGATCACAAGTGGCCAAAAATACTTTCCTCAGTAAGAATCACATTGGATTTTTATTCTGTTGTTAGTCTACACCGCAGTCTTGTTCCCAGTCCAACCTACCTCTGTAAAGTGACTCTTCCTGTGCTGGTCTATTAAATCCTGCCCTCCTTGGTGCTAGACTCCAGTTGTGCCTCAGGGCAGGAGAGACAAAACACAGCTATCCTGTTGGCCTCTTGTGGTTTTGAAGTTTGTACTTTCTCTGTTGGTGCCAGTTAAATATTGGAGGGCGAGAAATGTGTACTTCCGTGGCTTTGAACCAAGAGAGGGTTATGAGCTTACTGGATCGAGCTTAAAATCTAAGAACCAACATTTAGAGTTTTATGTTTTTCTCTCATTCCAACCCCTTGTAGTGCTGATACTTAGCATAAGTAAAGGGAATGACAGGTACTGATAAAAATCCAACATTAAGGTACAAATAGCCTGTTATTGCCTCAGAAGCCAAGGAATAATAAAACCCTGAGAAATCAATGTTTAGTAGTGATCCGGGTACTCTCTAGAAATCTTGACATGATCTGTTATAAAATACCCTTTCAGGAACAGGACCTTATCAGTAAGGTAAGAAAAATCAAGGCCAGTTTAGACAAAATGCTGTGAATTTCAAACTCTCGGGAGAGAAACATCAGTTTGGGATAAGTCTTCAGGTATCCAAGATAGAGTCTCATGAAAAACCTGAATTGTAGTGATCTTGAGCTAGGTTGCCAAAGGAAGAAACTAGCGAGGAAAAAAAAAAAGTAAAGCTTAAATTCTATCTTTCTTGAGCTCTTGGATCGTGATAATATAATGATCTTGTTGACTTTCATTTCTGTAACCCTGTTCATTTAGAATTTAGTGCCTGACTTCTTTGTTCCTTTTGAATCCAAATTTCTCTTCCTCCTGTTCACAACTATTAGAAGCTGTATCCCCATATCTTTGGCCCCTTATTCTGCTCTCCTTTTCCGTTTCTTTCAGTTTTTTATCCCATGTGTCTGGTTTATTAAATCTCCCTCACCCTCCTGATGCAGTGGATAATGCTGTGCAGTAGATGTGGATATAGATACCAACCAGAAGTTGTAAAACTTGATAGAGACCCTAAGCACACTTTGAGGAGCAACTGTCCCACTGGAATTTCTATAAGGCTGAGTAAGGGGCTACCTGGTACCATCCACGAAGTTACAGCATCTTAGGTGCCGTCTCCAATCTATGCTGGAAGAACACTCAGCCCCACACTGCCCACAAGCAGAGTCCTCTCTGTCCACCAGGGAATTAGAGATGAAGGTTTCTTCACTACTTCTATGGTAGGGTTGTCTGGAATTCCCTTTTAGGCTGTGGGGTACTGGTTTTGGGTTCTAGCCACAAGGGTTCCTTGTAGAAGCTGGAAAGGGAGTTAGCAGGGAGTACACTTTCATGTCATTTAATGTTGATCCTGCCCTCTCCAGCTGCTTCCTTCAGAAGATACACCTAAAGATACAGAGTCCGCATCTCATATATGCCTTAATCATTGGGTCTACAATTAATGTTGACTGTTTTAGATTGTAAGCTCCTGGAGGGCAGTATTGCTGTAGTAGGAATGTTTTAACAGTGTCATGTGCAAAAGAACAAATAAATATTTTGATTTTGTGATTCTATGCATGTCTTCTCCCCAGAGTGATATCAGAGTAAGTGGTCTCATCATTGTTCACATGGAGTCTGGTCATTATCATCGGTTTTTCAGATGTCCATCTTTTAGGTGGCGTGATCCCTTTATGTTTTCATCTCACTCTCCTCCTACTCTCCTACTCTACATGACAAGCCTTGAACATGCCAGAAGATCTACATGACCTTTTGCACAGGAGACAGGGTCTTCATGAAGCTGCAGTATCTCAGTATACCAAGGATTCCTGAATTTAAAAGCGAACTTGTCATATAATCGCTTCCCTGTGTTTATGCTGTCAGGTGAGAGGCTAGGAGTTGGCCCTGCCTGTCTGCTTTCTGCCAGAATGGTGGTGTTTTGTGCCTTTCCTGTTGGCCCCCAGATGGGCATCTTGCCATTCAGCACCACTCCTAGACTGTAGTGTGATGAACATGGGCTTTGGAGTCAGGTACACCTGGCTTTGACTCGTAGCTCCACCACTTCCTAGAAGTGTGACCTTAGGCAAGTTATTTTAATAATCCCTAAGCCTTAGTTTTCTCATTTATAAAAAGGCAATAATAGTACCTATTTGAATTAATCTCCTGATTATTGTCACGCCAGCTTTCAGGAAAATGAAAGGTACGTGCTTCTGGCTGCAGCTGGTATCTCTTCACAAGCACTTGACCATCTTCTTGGGTTTGGGCAACCCAGAAATGAACACTAGGACCTAAGAAATAAAGAATCGATACATGTGATTTCAGTGGTGTCAAAAAGATTTACAGGGAATTCCCTGGTGGTCCAGTAGTTAGTACTCTGCATTTCCACTGCAGGGGGCACGGGTTCGATCCCTGGTTGGGGAACTAAGATCCCACGTGCCGCGTGGCACGGCCAAAAAAATAAAAAGATTTATAGCTGCTCAGATTTATTACTAATCTGGTAATTGCCTCATTCTTTATAAATAAAATAGCATGGATATTTCCTGATAACTGAAACAGCAACCTCTCACTCTACCCCGAGGGAGTGAGACCTACTAGTGGGAGACCAGGAAAGCAGTGTAGCAAGGAGGTTTAGAAGCGCAGGTTCAAAAATCATTCTGCCCAGGTTCAAATCTCAGCTCTATCCCCTAACAGCTGAGAATTAGTTTTGCCTTTATAAAATTAGGTTAAAGTACTCACCTTGTAAGAGTTAAAGATTAAATGAGATAATCTAAAAGAAAATAAAAAATAAATGAGATAATCTGCATAAAGCACTTGGTACAGTGTCTTCCACCCAGATTCCTCTTGAGTATTGGTATCAGGAGGCACCATGTTTTCATGCTTCTGTGCCTGTTCATGCTGGGAAGTCACAGTGACATGTTGAAGCAGTCTTGTTTGATCCTTTTCTTTTTTTCTTTTGCCCTTCCAGACTGAATTTTGTAGGATTCAAAATAATCAAACTCAATTTCCTTATCTGGAACCCATTCTTGCTGTGTTTTCAAGATTAAGATAAATGAATGGGAGATCCCAGATAAAACTGGAAGAACAGAGGTTTTGTAAGAATGGTTGGAGGAAGAAGGGAAACTATACATCCTCCTCTATTCCTGCCTCTCTCCCACATTCTTACTTCCCAGACTTAAGCTGCCCCAGAAAGGCTGGGTAAAATCCTGCTAACAGGTCTTTTTGGAACTGATGATTCCAGAGGTTCTTGCTACCACAGTTAGCAGTTCCCAGCAGTTGAATTAAACAGTGAAAACAATAAGACATGATTCTAAATTAGCCTCTGAGCTGCCTGGCAGATTGGCTTGTCAGAAAAACTTAGGCGATTTGGGAAAGGAAGGAAAACTGGAATGACGGTAATACTGATACTCCACTGCCTGTCCTCCCAAAATTACACCCAAACTGGTTACAAAGCCATTCTGTAAAGATACTGGAAATCCACAACTTGATCGAGCTTATACAAAATCATGAGAATCTAATCTCCACAAGGGCAGGGATCTTTGATTTGTTCACTGATGTTACCAAGTGCCTAGAATGGTACCTGGCACTCTCAATAAATACTTGTTGAATAAACGAGTTAAAAATCAGTGACAGGGATCAACTGGAAGTGTTCTGTTTAGGGTCTTTTAATAAAGATGGGAAAAATGTAGCAATTTAACGGTGCTATTATACTTCATTAAGGATGTCGCACACTTTTCCAAAAATATATTTATTTTTAAAAACAAAAATCAGACAAGTTTTATCGAGTCAGATTTTCCAGAGACAAACCAGAGCTTGAATTTCAGCTTTCCAAGTGAAAGTTAAGCATCAGCAATCTCATGCAGAAGTATCTCTCTCTGCAGGATGTAAAATATTCGGCTTGACTGCAAGCACTCAATTCTCTAAATCTTGTTTGTATTTCTGCCATCATTTTACTCCATTCCAGGGCTCTGGCACACAAGATAATCCACCTCTAAAATTCAAAACTTCCAAATTGAGATGAACGATTGTTGGGCTTGGGTTGGGGTTTATAACCAATTCGATCATTAATCATCTGTTCCCTGCCCTTGGGGTCACTGCCGAGCCCAATGGCACCTTCTCCATCACTGCCTCCTACAACATCCACATCTTCCTTTTGTTTCTTACGGGTCTGAAAGTATAAAAGTTTTAGTATTAAGGCAATATTCTATTCATTAACAAACATTTATTTAGCATCTACCATGTATTAGGCACAGGGTAAAGGATAGGGTTTGGGTCTACAGAACAATAAACTGAAATCCTAGGTTTAGATGGTTAGGGGCACAAGGGGGATACACGGATATAGCGATAAAAGATGTAACCCCTACCCTCCAGGATGTCACAGTCTAACAGGGAAACAGGTAAATAGACCATTACAACACAGGGTGATCAGGGCTATGACAGAAGGAAGTCCATACAAGAGATGGAAAAATAAAGCAACCAGTAAAACAATAACCACCAGAAATTAACAGCTCAGCTGACACCATGAGATTAAATGTAACGCAGGAAAAGAAGGTTTTGTGCTATCTTATCATGAGGCCTGATTTGGGAAATTCATTTTGTTTTCAGATAAAAGGTTTGGCTCTTAAGCCACAAGTAACTGCAGAATTCACAAAGTCTGTGTCTCAGTTTGATCATTTTCAAAGAGAAAAACTAACACCCCACAACTACCACTACCTGAGAGTTCCTTACCAGAAGAACAGCTCCACTAAACTAATCTCTGGAATCACTGCTATTCTTCACCACTTACTGCTGAACTGTGAGCATTTAAATGCCAGTGTCAAAGCATTATAGTGAATAAGTGAGGTATTACTTTTTATATATATACAAACATAATGACCTTCCTGAGTTACTCTCTAGGCTACATTACCCAATAAATAACATTAGAAAGTTCTCCCCAAACACCTTTGTGAAAACAAGTTCTAAAAGGCACAGGATGATATCGTTTCATCTTATAAGCCATGAGAAAGTCAGAATATCCAAGTAGAATGAAATCATTTAAAAGGCTTCCCACTATGAACAACTGCTGACTGTTTCAAAATCCAGAGTCAGGGCTTCCCTGGTGGCTCAGCAGTTAAGAATCCGCCTGCCAATGCAGGGGACACAGGTTCAAGCCCTGGTCCGGGAAGATCCCACATGCCACGGAGCAACTAAGCCCATGCGCCACAACTACTGAGCCTGCGCTCTAGAGCCCGTGAGCCACAACTACTGAGCCCACGTGCCACAACTACTGAAGCCCATGCGCCCAGAGCCCATGCTCCGCAACAAGAGAAGCCATGACAATGAGAAGCCCGTGCACGCAAGAAAGAGGAGCCCCCGCTTGCCGCAGCTAGAGAAAGCCCGTGCGCAGCAACGAAGACCAACGCAGCCAAAAAAAAAAACCAGAGTCATCAAAATGTAATCAAACTAATTTCAGTAACAAATAAAATACCAGTTTTCTACTGTTTTTATTTTAGTGCAGGGCAAAAACTATCCCTCTCTCCTAAGTTGCTCTAAAATGGGTGAAACCCATTGGATAACTGCCTTTAGTAGAAAGACTAAAAACAACAAAAATACCTAGGAATAAACGTATACCAAGAAATAAATTTAAGAAGGTGAAAAGACCTGTACACTTAAAACTATGAGATATTGTTGAAAGAAACTGAAGAAGATACAAAAGAATGAAAAGGTATTCCATGCTCATGGATAGGAAGAATTAACAGTTAAAATGTCTATAACTACCTAAAGCAATCTACAGATTTAATGCAATCTCCATCAAAATCCCAACAACATTTTTCACAGAAATAGAACAAAAATTCCTAAAATTTGTATGGGACCACAGAAAACCCCGAGTAGCCAAAGCAATCTTGGAAAAAAAAAACCAAAGCTGGAGGTATCACACTCCCTGATTTCAAATTCTACTACAAAGCCACAGTAATCAAAACAGCACAGTATTAGCAGAAAAAGAGACACACAGATCAATGGAACAGAACTAAGAGCCCAGAAATAAACCCTCACACATATGGATAATAGATTTATGACAAAGTAGCAAAGAACATACAATGGAGAAAGGACAGTCTCTTCAATAAATGCTGTTGAGAAAACTGAACAGCCACATGCAAAACAATGAAGCTAGACCGCTATCTTACACCATACACAAAAATTAACTCAAAATGGATTAAAGACTTGAATGTAAGACCTGAAACCATAAAACTCCTAGAAGAAAACATAGGCAGTATGCTATTTGACATTGGTCTTAGCAGTATCTTTCTGAGTATGTCTCCTCAGGCAAGGGAAACAAAAGCAAAAATAAACAAATGGGACTATATCAAACTAAAAAGCTTCTGCTCAGCAAAGGAAACCATCAACAAAATGAAAAGACAGCCTATCAAATGGGAAAAGATATTTGCAAACAATTTATCTGATAAGGGCTAATACCCAAAATATATAAAGAACTCATACAACTCAACAGCAAAAAAACAGACAACCCAAGAATCTGAATAACCATTTTTCCAAAGAAGACATACAGATGGACAACAGGCATATGAAAAGATGTTCAACATCACTAATTATCAGGGAAATGCAAATCAAAACCACAATGAAATATCACCTCATGCCCATTAGAATGGCTATTATCAAAAAGACAAGAAATAATGAGTGTTGGAGAGGATATGGAGAAAAGGAAATCTTCACACACTGTTGGTGAGAATGTAAACTGGTGCAGCCACTGTGGAAAATTGTATGGAGGTTTCTCAAAAAATAAAGAGTAGAACTACCATATAATCCAGCAATTCCACTCCTGGGTATATATCCAAAGAAAACACTAATTCAAAAGGGTAAGTGCACCACCATGTTTATCGCAGCATTATTTACAATAGCCAACATATGGAAACGTAAGTGTCCCTTGACAGATGAATGGATAAAGAAAATGTGGTGTTTAGGGCTTCCCTGGTGGTGCAGTGGTTGAGAGTCCGCCTGCCGAGGCAGGGGACACGGGTTCGTGCCCCGGTCTGGGAGGATCCCACATGCCGTGGAGTGGCTGTGCCCGTGAGCCATGGCCGCTGAGGCTGTGCATCCGGAGCCTGTGCTCCGCAACGGGAGAGGCCACAACAGTGAGAGGCCCGCGTACCGCAAAAAAAAAAAAGAAAATGTGGTGTATATATATATACACACACACACACATACACACAATGGAATACTACTCAGTCATAAAAATTACTTCAATTAAAAAAAAAAGTAACTCAATAGTGAGCTGACTCTGCAGAGTCAAAGTTTGGTATAAGACTAACACTTTATGAGACTCATTACAATTGAAGTTTTGAACCATAAAGGGCACTTCAAGAAAAGAGCAGAGTGTGCATAGGCAGTGAGATTAAAGATAGCTCAGCAGTGGAAGATAAAGTGGAGAGATGACCAAGGACCAGATCACAAAGGGCCTTACATGCCATCCTAAGGAATTTGGACTTTATTCTGAAGGCCAAAAAAAGAATTTAAGTCTTATCAATGGACATCTAATACCGTGGCGTAAGGCTATACTTAAAAATACATATTGGGGGGCTTCCCTGGTGGCGCAGTGGTTGGGGGTCTGCCTGCCGATGCAGGGGACACAGGTTTGTACCCCGGTCCGGGAAGATCCCGCATGCCGCGCAGCGGCTGGGCCCATGAGCCATGGCCGCTGAGCCTGCGCGTCCGGACCCTGTGCTCCGCAACGGGAGAGGCCATGACAGTGAGAGGCCCGCGTACCGAAAAAAAAAAAAAAAAATGGAAGTAGAGAGACAACTTGGGATGCTACTGAAATTGTACAGAGTTAGTTGATGGTTATTTGGACTAGGGTTCTAATGGTGGAGATGAAAAGGTATGGGTAGATTCTAGAAATATTCTGGAGGTAGAGCCGAAGGATTTATGGACAGATTGAATATAAAAGGTGAGGGAAAGGGAGAACTCAAGATTGACTCTTAGGTTTCTGGCTTGAGCAACTACTTAGATACTGACATAGGGAACTCTGAGGTGAAACTCGTTTGAGGAAGAAATCAAGAGTTTTTTGTTTTAACATGTTAAGTATAGTATGCTGAATAATGACCTCCAAAGCTATCAGGTCCTAATCCTTGGATACTGTAATTGTTGCCCTGTATGTGAAAAGGGTCTTTGCAGATGTCATTAAATTAAGGATGCTGTGATGTGGACATTATCCTGGATTATCTGGGTGGGCCCTTAATGCGAACACAGGTATCCTTATAAGAGGGGGCAGAGGGAGACTTCACAGACAGAAGAGGAGAAGGCAGTGTGATCACGGAGGCAGACACTGGAGTGATATGGCCACAAGTCAAGGAATGCCAGCAGCCACCAAATACTGCAATAGTCAAGGAATAGATTCTTCCCTAGAGCCTCTGGATGGAGCGTGGTCCTGCTGACATCCTGATTTTGGATCAGTGATACCAATTTCAGATTTCTGGCCTACAGAACTGTGAAAGCATAAATATCTGTTGCTTTAAACCACCAAGTTTGTGGTAATTTGTTACAGCAGCCACAGGAAACTAATACATTATGTTTAAGATGCCTGTAAAGCATCCAAATAGAGATTTCGAATAAGCTGTTGGTATAAGAATCTGGAGTCCAAAAGTTAGAGTTATTGTTTTAAATATTCCTAACGGTTTGAAAGTTGCACTCTTACCTCCAGGTCCTTTCGAATGCTTTCAAACTCCTCAATGTCATCAAGCTTCAGCTCCAGACGGGTTGGTTTTCGTCTCAGCATAATGAAACCAACATTAAGGGACAGACCCAGTGAACTATCAGCTGTTAAAAATGGCAGAGAGGAGGAAAAATTGGAAGGGATAAATCTCAGCTACAAATATGTTCAATTTGTAAGCAGGCACACTAAAACGAATGGCGATACAAAAGACTCATTTGGATTCACACATTGACTTCTAAGTCTTTACGTGTATCATTATTACATTTTTATTACGTGATGGAGATCCACCACTCTGTAATTCTCAAAAGCTCTTTCTTCCAGAACTTAAAATAGCAAGCTGCCTGTAAAAGAGGATTCTAGGCAACAATCACTTTAATCTCATGCTCCATTCACAAAGAAATATTTTAGCTAAGAGAATAAAGTTAAAATATCACATTTTAATTCGGTACAGTTAGTAGGAGAGTATACAAACCATTAAATTTGATCAACAGTATGTGGGAATTATGAGAGATCTGTGATCACTCCCGAATGCTAAAATCAGTTTACTAAGTCTTATGAAAACTCCCTCTAACTCACCAATTCACAGGGTTATCCTCAGGGTCTAAATAGGTCCTAAATGGATAGGTCATTCATGAAACAAACAGTTCTTATGCTCCAGCTACAGAGTTAAGAGGCATAGTCACAGTCTGTGGGGAAAACAAACACATAAATGGAAAATTGCAGCATACTGTAATTAGAACTCTGATGAGGGTAATGCAATGGCATCACACAGACACACAATCCAGTGGGGTGAACAGGGATGTGGAAGACTTCCTGGAGGAGATGATGTCTTAGTTGCCTTGTGAAGGGCAGGCAGAGAGGATTAAAGGCATCCCAGGCAGAGAGAACAAGTATGCACAGAAGCTCAAGAGAACACTCTAGAATCTGAAAACCCAAAGTAATGCTTATGCTTTAAAAAAAAAAAAAAGAAGAGCTGGGTTTTTTTAAGAAGAAAATAAAACTCCCCAACTGAGTTTAAAAGCTGTTGATGGCATCATCTTTATATTCTCACAGCGTCCAGTAGAGAATGTCTGCAATAACCAGCCATTAAATGTTCTGTTGAATAAACTGGCTACACTCTTCTTCTGCTGAAGGGGGCACGGGTCTGATCCCTCTCCAGGGAACTAAGATCCCGCATGCCGCAGCAGAGCAACCAAAAACAAAAGTCAGCCTCCTGGGAAAATTATATATAGGTCACATGGTGAGGATTAAATGAAAATGATGTAAGTGAAGCCTCCTTTAAAATATGTACAGATATAAATTATTATTACATGTATCTAGGATATAGCTAGGGACTGTGAAGTATACAAAGGAAGAAATGTCTCCTCCTACCACGAAGCTTGGGACAGATACAAGTGATGTTATCAACATGAAACAATGGCACATTACATTTCAAATTGCTTTGTACTAAATCAGATACTATCTTTTTCTTCTTTTATTATTTTTTTATTGGAGTATAATTGCTTTACAATGTTGTGTTAGTTTCTGCCCGAAGTGACTCAGCCATTCGCATACACACATCCCCTCCCTCTTAGACCTCCCTCCCCCCCATCCACCCAACTAGGCCATCACAGAGCACGGAACTGAGCTCCCTGTGCTATACAGCAGGTTCCCACTAGCTATCTATTTTATACATGGTAGTGTATTTATGTCAAACCTAATCTCCCAATTCATCCCACCCTCTCCTTCCCCGCCATGTCCACACGTCCGTTCTCTACGTTTGCCTTTCTATTCTTGCCCTGCAAATAGGTTCATCTGTACCATTTTTCTAGATTCCACATATATGCGTTAATATACGATATTTGTTTTTCTCTTTCTGACTTACTTCACTCTGTATGACAGACTCTAGGTCCATCCACATCTCTACAAATGACCCAATTTCATTTCTTTTTATGGCCGAGTAATATTCCATTATATATACTTACAACATCTTCTTTATCCATTCATCTGTCGATGGACATTTAGGTTGTTTCCGTGTCCTGGCTATTTTAATAGTGCTGCACTGTTGGTGGGGAATGTAAATTGATACAGATACTATCTTGATTCCAAAGTAGACAAAAGGTAGAGGAAACCAAAGTTCCAAGGGGGGAGATTGCTTAAAAGAAAAAACAGGGACTTCCCTCGTGGTGCCGTGGTTAAGAATCTGCCTGCCAATGCAGGGGACACAGGTTCGATCCCTGGTCCGGGAAGATCCCACATGCCGCGGAGCAACTAAACCTGTGCGCCACAACTACTGAGCCCACGTGTCACAACAACTGAAGCCCACGCGCCTAGAGCCTGAGCTCCGCAACAAGAGAAGCCACCTCAATGAATGTGGCCCACGCACCACAACGAAAAGTAGGCCCTGCTCGCCGCAACTAGAGAAAGCCCGCCCAGCAACGAAGACCCAACGCAGCCAAAAAATAATTAATTATTTTTAAAAAGGGAAAAGAAAAAACTGATACATTTTAACTTTTCTGCAAACTATGAAAAGATAGCCACTAGGGAGCAGTATAGAGTAATGGGTAAAAGTGCTTGTTCTGGAGGTGAAAGGGCAGAGGGCACAGATTCTAATCCCATCGCCACTGATCTTGGACCATCAGCTTCACCTTTCACTAGAGCATGGTTTCCTCGTCTGTACCTGTACTCTATTGTTGTATGGACTGAATGTCGTATTGCAGCGTAAATTCCTGTAACATAACCTGGCATTTAGTAAACGCTCAATAAACAGGCATTATTATTGTAATTGTCCTCGGGGAGGGTAGGGGGCTCTGTCCAGCTCGGGAAACACCAATATTTTGACCATCTCCACCCCCGACACGGGGACAAAACCTTGTCTTGTCCATCTCTGATGCCCCAGCACCCAGCGCACACGGGGCTGTGCAGAGTTGCTGGCGTGCAGTTTACCTGACGCCTCACATTCATCATCTCACTCCGAGTAAGATAGACCGGGCTGAAGACAGCAAAATCAGGCCTTGGCTCCTCCGCCAGGTCTTTATTTTCCTTTGGCGCTAGAGGGCTCTTCGAACTTATTCTCTCGCCACTGCCCAAATCCACCGAAAACCCAGCCAGCTCAGAAGAAACCGCCGAGAGAACTTCCTGACAGCGGAAGAGAATAGCACCCCCGCAGCTCCAAGGCCGCACTCGCTGGTCCAGAGCGAAGGTTTCCATGGCAACACGGTCCTTCGCTCCAGTAGGACTTAAAGTCCCTCGCAGGACCCGGAGCGACAGCAGGCCCCGGAAGCCGTCTATTCACTCCCCGAGTTCCGTCCGTAGCCGCGCGACTCGCCGCACCTACCTCTTTTCAGACCTGTTCAGCCCCTTCCCGGAACCTCGGCGCTCACCCCGAATCTCCGGCTAAGCCAACTGGACTACAATTCCCAGACTGCTCTGAGTCTCTCTCCTCGCAGAACCCTGTCCTTCGCGTGCTTTTCTCGGAGGCTCCACGGAACAAACCACTCGACGCGCCCAGACTCTTTCCTACTACGATTCCCATCATGCTTCACGCCGCCCAGGACGCTGCGTCCGCCCGCGGCCCACTTCCGGTAGGTGTCGTAATTCCGCCTTGCTGGGCGCGCGGTGGATGGTCTGAAACGTAGAGCTCGGCTTTCGGTGGGGCTTCGCGGCTCCGGAGCCCAGCATGGCCTCCTCACGAGCTTCCTCCGCGGTACAGGTCTCAGCTCACTCTGGCAGGGAGCGCGGAGGGTTGGGGGTCCCTGCGGAACAGGGCCGTTAGGGAACAGGCTGCGGCGGTGGAGGGCTGAGGAGGAAAGATCTCCTCAGACTCGGTCTGGTCTTAGAGAGCGGAGCAGCGTTTTCATGATCCCTGAGTGCTTTCGTATTTTAGCTCATTTTCAGCTCTCGCTACAACCCCGAAATGTAAATACCTTCTCCGTCTGGTTCAGAAACGGAGTTCTGGAAGGGAGTAGTGTCTTGGCCAAGATTTATGACAATGTCAGACCTCTTAATTGTAATGAGGCCTCCTAACTTCCTATCTACTGCCCCACGTCTGAAAACGTTTGAAATGTATAGACAGTAACTTTGTAACTTGTCGCCCTTACCATCGCGTTGGTTATTTCAGTTATCCTTGATATCGCCTGTGATGAGCAGAAACCCTGGAAGTTTCGTAAAACCCAGGAAGAGATTGCACTTGGAACTGAATGAAGTAAACATGTTCCAAAGCACGCCTTTGATAGAAAAATCACCAAGAGAAATTCACTAGTTTTATCTGTCTCTTCCTATCTGCAAAAGTTAAGTGACCGAGAGACTGGAATCACCCCCAGACCACGTCCAAATCAGGGAAGACACATCTTAACTGGTGTCCAATTTGTGTTTTCTTTAGAGAAGAAATAGGATTGAAGCTCTGGATAAGCGTCATCCTTCTGGAAGGTCTAGTAAATTGCTTAAGATTAAGTTTTAGGTTAATCCAGGTCTTTGATTTAGCAGGCAACCAAAACTAAGGCATCTGATGACTTAGTCGCTCCTGTTGTGAAGAAACCACACATCTATTATGGAAGTTTGGAAGAGAAGGAGAGGGAGCGCCTGGCCAAAGGAGAATCTGGGATTTTGGGAAAAGAAGGACTTAAAGCAGGAATTGAAGCAGGGAACATTAACATAACCTCTGGTAAGATGCAAACTGTGAGTCCGTCTTTACCTTTGGTGCTCAAATTATCTGTAATGATTACCTTCCTAAACTTAGATATCACTAGTTTAGTGTCAAAAACTTTCAAATATTAAACTTGCATCTATCTTAAGGCCATACTCTGCCCACTCCACTTAGTATCATCTGGAGAACCTTTTTCTTAAAACCTTTTATACAGTTTTTCTTCTATGAATTGTTAGTAATTTTACTAGGAATTTATTCATTGTGTATTTGGATTCAAGTTGATTCCATTTGTCTTACGGAGATCTAGCATAGTTGTGGCATTGGTTTGGAGCTACTGTGGTTTATAATATTCTTGCTTTTTTAGTTTTCCAATTATTTTTCACCCAAAATGAAATACCTCTTTTAGATTATAAAAGTAGTAGCCATTTTTATTTTGAAAGAAATCAAAATACAAGTTTTTTTCCATAAATGAAACCATGATAAGCAAATTGTTTTGTAACCTGCATTTGTCATTCTGTATACTGTTAAGGATATTTTTTCGTGTCAGTAACTAGTGGTCCACTATATTTTTGAAATAAAATTATTTATGTTTGTCATGAGAAATTCAGAGAGTACAGAAGGGTATAAAAAGAGTTCTCTGCAGATAGGGCTCCTGTCAAGTTTCTCATGGATCCTCCCATACATTTTCTTTTCTATACACATGACTGTAGTGACTTTTTAAACCTTTTATGTTATTTTAAACATAACTGCATCACTACTATACTTTTCCTTTTTCATCGAAATGCTTGTATTTGGTGTGAGTTTTAAAACTAGCTGATAGATTATCCAAAAAACCTTACAAAGAATATCATTTTCATGGTAATTATTTCCAATTAGTGTCCCTATACTGAGACTATTTCAGAGAGTAGCTTTGGCAGTTGTTAAAATAATGTTTCTATTTTATCATGGATAGAAAGTGTACATAACTTATTTGTTAAAGATGCTCCATACTCTTATTGTCTCATGCAAGCTATGTGTTTATGTAAATTTGCCAAATGAAACAAGATGGCTTCAACTATTTTCCTGCCTTTTAAAACCTCGTTTAGTTTTCTGTGTTTGGCATACTTTATTTATTTTTAATTAATTAATTATTTTTTGGCTGTTTGGGTCTTCTTTGCTGCACGCAGACTTTCTCTAGTTGCGGGGAGTGGGAGCTACTCTTCGTTGCAGTGTGCGGGCTTCTCATTGTGGTGGCTTCTCGTTGCAGAGCATGGGCTCTAGGTGCATGGGTTCAGTAGTTGTGGCTCGTGGGCTCTAGAGTGCAGGCTCAGTAGTTGTGGCTCGTGAGCTTAGTTGCTCCGAGGCATGTGGGATCTTCCCGGACCAGGGATCGAACCTGTGTCCCCTGCATTGGCAGGCAGATTCTTAACCACCATGCCACCAAGGAGGTCCTGGCATACTTTAATCCACCTGGCAGGTGGATTCTTAACCACTGAGCCACCAGGGAAACCCTGGCATACTTTAATAAACTGAGAAACTGTAAAGTTTGTAGTAGATTAAACAGTTAACTTTCCCTAGAGGCATATAGACTCCAAATGTAACAAATTATTTCTGGGCTTCCCTGGTGGTGCAGTGGTTAAGAATCCACCTGCCATAGCTAGTGGGAAGCAGCCGCATGGCACAGGGATATTGGCTCGGTGCTTTGTGACAGCCTGGAGGGGTGGGATAGGGAGAGTGGGAGGGAGGGAGACGCAAGAGGGAAGAGATATGGGAACATATGTATATGTATAACTGATTCACTTTGTTATAAAGCAGAAACTAACACACCCTTGTAAAGTAATTATACCCCAATAAAGATGTTAAAAAAAAAAAAAAAAGAATCCACCTGCCAATGCAGGGGACACGGGTTGGATCCCTGGTCCGGGAAGATCCCACATGCCTCGGAGCAACTAAGCCCGTGCACCACAGCTGCTCAGCCTGTGCTCTAGAGTCCGCGTGCTGCAGCTACTGAGCCTGCCTGATGCAACTACTGAAGCCCACACGCCTAGAGCCTGTTCTCCGCAACAAGAGAAGCCACTGTGATGAGAAGCCCGTGCACAGCAACAAAGACCCAACCCAGCCAAAAATAAATTAAATTAAAAAGAAAAAAAATGAAATTATTTCTTTCTCCCTACTTGAGGAAGATCTGGTGATTATGCTGATGTTGCCGGTTCTTTTTACAGGAGAAGTGTTTGAAATTGAAGACCACATCAGTGAGCGACAGGCCGAGGTGTTAGCTGAGTTTGAGAGGCGGAAGCGAGCCCGGCAAATCAATGTTTCCACAGATGACTCAGAGGTCAAGGCTTGCCTTAGGGCCTTGGGGGAACCCATCACACTTTTTGGAGAGGGTCCTGCTGAAAGAAGAGAAAGGTGCCCTTTCTAAGTATCTACTCTCTTCTTTTTTAATCACAGGGTTCCAGTTCAGTTGGAATTCGTAGCTAAAACTTTAATAGAATGTCTCAGGTAATGTTGACAGAATATCTTATTAGGTTGCATTAATACGTTTTAGCCCATAATTTAAGTCTTAGGCCAGTTTTTACTCCACTATTAATTTTTCTTTATAAACTATGAAGAAGATGTTAACACATTCCCTCCCTTCCTCTCCTCATTATGGAGTTGTGAGTTGGGTAAACATTTGTCACTGAACTCTGAAAATTTAAACAACAAACGCATTCTTTGTCATTAACGTAAGACATAATGATAAGTGTTTTTTGGGTGTTACTGCAAAAAGGCACTGTCCTCATATAATGCTCCTCTTGTGATTTTGAAGTTACAAAATCTCTTGGTGACAGGCTAGTCCTATGCAGTTATGCAGACCTGGCCTGCCTACCTGCTTCTTTAGGACTTGGGGCTCAGCTATTCCTCACTCATTATATTTACTCTCTTAAAGCCCTTACCGCTCATTTACTCTTCAACCTACTGCAAACTGATCGACCACTACCACATTGAAATTGCTCTTAATTAAGGTCATCAACTCATCGTTATCAAGAATAGCCCTAGTACACTGCCACCGATTCCCTCCTTCAAACACTCCGTTTCCTTGGCTCTCAGAAGACCAAATCATCCTGGTTTTCCTCCTGTTTCTCTAGCTAATTCTTCTAAGCCTCTTTTTTTCCTGTTTTAAAGTGCTGTTTTTTGCCCTTATCCTGCACTAACCCTGAGTGATCAAATCCATTCCCATGTCATGGTTTACTCTGTGTATATATATTCTGATGACTCCCAGGTCTCTGTAACCTAGATATTCTATAGGTACTCAAATTTGACATGTCTAAATTGAACTCATCTATTTTCCAGTTCTCCTTGCAAATAACAGTACCATTCACACGGTTTTCAGTTGAAAACCTGCTCACCTTCTGTGTAACCCATCAGCAAAATCTTGTCTCTTCTACTTGTGAAATGTACCTCCAGTGTTTCCTCTTTTCTCTACCTCCATTGCTTTCACATTTAGACTGTTGTAATAACCCCAAATGTGTTGTGTTAATTGTTTGCTTAAAATCCTACAGTCTTCTTTTTTTTTTAATTTATTTATTTATTTTTTTTTATTTTATTTTTCGCCGTGTTGGATCTATCATTGCTGTGTGCGGGCTTTCTCTAGTTGCGACAAGCGGGGACGACTCTTCATCGCAGCGCATGGGCCCCTCATCGCGGTGGCCTCCCGCTGCGGAGCACGGGCTCCAGGCTCTCAGGCCTCAGCAGCTATGGCACACAGGCTCAGTAGTTGTGGTGCACAGGCCCAGTTGCTCCGCAGCACGTGGTATCCTCCCGGGCTTGAACGCATGTCCCCCACATTAGCAGGCGGACTCCCAACCACTGCGCCACCAGGGAAGCCCCCTACAGAGTCTTCTTATTAAACTTAGAGTACAAAGCTCCTAATCATGCTCTTCATCCTTGCCTTGTGCCACTCTTCCCCAGTTTACTAGACTTAGCAGCCGTAATGGTCCTCCTGGGATACTCAAGCTCTTTTGCTGTCTATCCACTGAATTTTTCTCTTTTTGTCCCCCTCTCTTGCCTTTTAGAGCTTTTTTATTCTTTTGGTTTCAGAATAAATGCCGCCTCCTCAAAAAAGCCTTTCCTAACACCTGACCCCTTGTAAAGTAAGTCCTGCCATTATTAAGAAAGTAACATACTTTCTTAATAGCCTTTCAGAGGTTTACTTCTACTGTTTATTGTTTGTCTTCTTCACCAGCAAAGTCTGTCTTATTGTGTCCCTTAAATGAATGTCTTGAGTCCCCACTGCCACTGTCTTGATTCAGTCCATAAGACTCAGGGGATACAATAGTATGCCTTTGTTCTTCCCTCTTCAGTCCATTCTCCATACTTTTCCAGGGGTCTTTCTCAAATGTAAACCCTCCTTACCATGGCATTAGGAGCTCTTTGTGACCTGGCCCCTGCTTAGATTTGCAGCCTTATCTCTCACCAACCCTTTCCCAGTACTCTGTGCTCCAGCCATACTGAATTGTTGTGATTCCAAGTTCAACATGCTTTTCTTGCCTCCAGACCTTTACATTTGTTGAACCCTCTGCTTCAACTGTCCTTTCCCATTCTTGACCCATTGACTTGGTTACTTGAGGTCTCAGTTCAGGTAACATCTTCTCCATGAAGCCTTCCCTGATTCCCTCCAAGCCTAGGTTGTTTACTCCTTTTATGATTCCCTTAGCACCATGCACTTACCACTGTCATAATACTTAATGGTATGTACTCTAGTTCCCCGATTTTCTGTATGTCCTGTCCACCCCCCACTGCCTCACCCTTCACTATGCTACTTGAAATCAAGGACTGTTTCTTGGTCATTTTTTATACTTAGCACCTGAGCAGTATCCAGCACATTGTGGCATTGAGTGAAGGTTGTCTGTATCCACAGCCCGAGTGGTAGCGGTGTTGGGGCTAGTTGACTCTAAGTTTAACAGGGTAATTGCTTTTAGTTCAATTTAGGGAATCTTCAGATAAAGACTACTGAGTGAGAGAAATCACACTGGAAGTTTAGGCATCACAACTTGGCCCTTAAAGGAGGTTGCTTGGGATTTGAATGGTGAGAGAGTAGGGCAGGCTTGCTGCCTTCTTAGGTATACTTTTCACAGTCTTAACTCTGTTTAAATTCTAATCTTTTTTGTTACAGGTTAAGAAATATCCTTTCAGTGGTCGGTACTGATGCCTTAAAAAAGACCAGAAAAGATGATGAGAAATCAAAGAAGTCCAAAGAAGAGGTAAAATGTGTCTTTGGTTTCATAGTATAAACATGCAGGAAACAAGGGGGTAGTTCTTTCATTTTCTGTTTTCTGTGGGATGGGGAACAGGGGGAGTTGGAGACTCTACTGTTCCGGAATAGTTGTTGGCAATAGTTTGTGGTTCCTTTGTAGGTATAAATGGAGATAAGTGAGTTCCCCATTCAGGAAAGAACCATAGCATTCCTGGTGTCACTTTTAACAAGTAACCAGAAACTATCCAATAAGAGTTCATAGAAAGAGACACAAGAGAAAGCACATATACCTGATTTCATCCTATTACTGAACTAATTCATCTTTTTTCTGGGCAGTTAACAATAGGGAATTGACAGCTGTGAAAGGGGCAAGAATGCTTCAGACTTGACATTTCTGCTCTTAATTTAACTTTCAGTATCAGCAAACCTGGTACCATGAAGGACCAAACAGCCTGAAGGTTGCTAGACTGTGGATTGCTAATTACTCACTGCCCAGGTAAGGAGAGCCTCGAGAAGGAGGAAGAAACGTACTTTTTCTTATTTCCTCTCAAGGACTGAGGAGGTGCTTTATAATGACTGTGGTTATTAATTGAAATTGAGTGGTAAAGAGACTTGTATGGACCTTTGTTTTGAACCCATTTGCTCAGGGTTAATAATGTTATTTCTGTGTCACAGGGCAATGAAACGTTTGGAAGAGGCCCGTCTTCATAAAGAGATTCCTGAGACAACGAGAACCTCCCAGATGCAAGAACTGCACAAATCTCTCCGGGTAAGATGCTCTCATCTTATATATATAAGATGCTTTCATATATATAATTGTCTAATATCTTAAAGATTCTTAAATATTTAATAGATGCTCTACTTTGGCCCACCTCTAGCAAGTAAAGGCAGCTATACTTACTCCTCTCTGCTTACACTGTTGCTATTTGGGAGGAACCATCAGTTAAGGTGGCAGGGAACCTACTGTGCTTTGTACTATGTAGAGGCCTATCGGTCTGCTCTTTAATTCTCCCTTTTAATATGTCAGACTGTACTTTAGATCTCGCCATGGCCTTCCTTTTTGTATTTAGCTGACATAGAAGCTAGTGTTACTAAGACTGTAGAAGACAGCATGCTGGAGTTCCAGATAAGCCTTGACTTCATTCATTTGTAAAAGTGTCTCCTAACAGCAACAACAAAAAGGTGGTAGAAGATTCTTGGGGAGGGTTAAAACTGGAATGGTTTTTGTTTTTGTTTTTATGGTGGAAAAGCCAAGAAAGTCTTGGGTTAGCCTGTTAATGGTCCCTTGTTTGTCTTTTTTTAAGTCTTTGAATAATTTCTGCAGTCAGATTGGGGATGATCGGCCTATCTCCTACTGTCACTTTAGTCCCAATTCCAAAATGCTGGCCACAGCTTGTTGGTAAGTCCCATTTTACAGTGACATTTTTTTTTTAAATGGGGTTCAGGGGAAAAAATCAGTATTTGTCTTAGAAGGCCATTTCAATACCATTTGCCTCTGCTTCTCATGATCACACCAAACTAGAGATGCTAGGAGTTACCCACTGTAGTTTACAATATAGCCTTCAATTAGCAGTTCTTACTGTTCACAAGGTACCCCAGAGACCCATGACATGTCAGTCATATTCTTGGCATTAGCATCATTTTGGATCAGATAGTGAGCTTATAGACTAGTATACACACCTTGATATAACTTTTCTTTTTTGGTTATGTGACCTAGGCAAGATACTTAATCTCTGTAAGCTTCACTTTTGTCATCTGTAAAGTAAGGTGAGATAATGTTTGTAAACATTTTGCCTTGATAGTGCCTGGTATGTGGTAAGGACTCAGTAAACTTGAATTATTGTTTTTATCTTCATTTTGTTTTCTACTCACCACATATGCAGAAAACTCTTAGGATGTGATAACTTTGTTGTTTTGTTCTATTTAGTTACTTAGTTGTTCTTGAGGAACATTGTCATCTAGTGAAGGGGAAACTCGCTTGTATTGTACGCACAAGAACTACTTGACTAGGCAGAAATTGAGACTGTGGTTCAGGAGAAAGCCAGGGACCTACACAGATCCCTCCACCTCTCCACCAAGCCTCAGTTACCTTCATTATAAAGTAGAAATGAGTATGTGTATAACTGACTCACTTTGCTGTACAACCGAAACTAACACAACGTTGTAAATCAACTATACTGCAATTAAAAAAAAATAATTACAAAAAATAAAATAAAAATAAAATAAGAAAAAAAATAATAAAGTAGAAACGATCATTCCTGCCTTATATGTACCTCACAGGTCTGTTATAAGGACCATTTGATGATAGATATGAAAGTAATTTGTTGGAAATTTTCCAAAGTAAAAACATTTTTTTAAAAATTTAAGTACTTTGGGGACTTCCCTGGCAGTCCAGTGGTTAAGAGTCCGTGCTTCCACTTCAGGGGGCATGCGTTCGATCCCTGGTTGGGGAAGTAAGATCCCGCATGCTTCACAGTGCTGCCAAAAAAAAAAAAAATTAAAGTACTTAGTAAGCAGCAAAATGCTATTCGTATTTAAGAAGATAGTATCATTATTAATATTAATGTTAGATAGTTTAATTTGTCCTACCTTCCCTCAGAAATTGATCCAAAAGTTAAGGAGAAGAGCAGCTTGTGCTATAATATTTACAGTCCAGTAGAGGCCTCTGTTTGCATGAGACCTGGGTGTAGCTTTCTTCTCTAACCCTTCAAACGATAAGCCTTTTCTGTTTCTTTTTGTGTCTGCCACTGTAACATTTTGGGAGGGGGGTGGTGAGAGAGATTGTCCTTTAGTAATGTTACCAAGGTACCTTTTCCTTCCCAGACCAACCCTGGCTGAGATGCTTTCCTTTGTGTTTGTTAGGAGTGGGCTTTGCAAGCTCTGGTCTGTTCCTGATTGCAACCTCCTCCATACTCTTCGAGGTGAGTCAGAATCTTGTCTAAATCTCAGTCTTTTTCTCACTGTGAACTCTGTCAAGCAAAACAACTCTAAAACTCTGCCTGACACTCAGACCCAGTACACACAGATTAATTCTTGATTTGATTTGACTTGGTTTGGTTTTCTCTGACTGCAGGGCTGGATGATAATGACTTCATACGCTTACCACTTTCCTCTCATGTCCAGCCCCACTCTGGCATTTACAATCTCTAAACCAAGAAACATTTTTTTGTGTGTTTAGCTTTTTTTAATGCAATTTATGTTAAAATAGTTCAACTTTTTAGTAGTTGAATAGCTACTTTAATACTCTCTAGGTCCACATGTCCTCTGATATGTGTATATATAATATTTGTCATGTATGTATTTACACTTAAGTTATAAGGGAGCAGGACCCCTTTAATTTTCATCTCTTACACTCCTTCAGGCCATAACACAAATGTGGGAGCAATTGTATTCCATCCAAAATCCACTGTCTCCTTGGACCAAAAAGATGTCAATCTGGCCTCTTGTGCTGCTGATGGTTCTGTGAAGCTTTGGAGCCTTGACAGGTGAATATTACCCTCTGTCCACACTGCAATCGCTAAAGTAAATAGTTGATTGGTTGGCCCTTGAGACTTAAAAATCTAGCATTTAACCCCAGAGATGCTCTGAGTCAAGGTAACTTGTGTGAAAATAGAATGGAGGATTTTTTTCTTAGACCTTTTCTCACCAGAGGAGTTGTGTCAGGTTCCCTTCTTTGTTAACTTTGTACCTTGATTTTTGCCTCTAACAGTAGCCACTGTTTCCTGGCTCCAGCTATTTTGGAAGGATCTATTATATCTCCCATGCAATAGATTGACATTGGAGAAATGCACTATTTGGTAGCTTGACTAAAAATAATAGTCTAGACAGCGCATTGGTTCTTAGCAAACAACCACAGGGGAGAGGAAGGAGGTTCTGTCTGGCAGTATTGCCAAGGAAGTGATGTCTACTCCCAATAGCATCATCCTTTACCTAGACTACATTTTCCAATTACAACAGTTTTTTTTTTTTAATGTGTTTGTGATTATTGTTTTCCAAGAAATTTTTGGAAGCACTTTGTTTGCCTAAAAGACATCTGAATTCAGTTGCTTAGTTTTCTTTCTTTGGGAAAGCACATGAGGCTTTTGTTCCAGGATTTTGTGAGGAGCTAATTAGTGTCTCCACTCTTTTCCAGACAAGATCTTACCTGTGAGCACAGCAAGTTTTAATTGGCTTTGGTAATACATAGCAATATTTGTTCCCCTAGCGCTTTCATTAGTTCTGTGTATGCCCATTGACAAAGTTCCCTTTTTAATTGCCCTCTTTAGGGTTCATGTTTATTTCCTCTTGCCGGTGTTCAGACTTTCTTTCTGTCGTTGCTGGTAGTAGAATTTAATGGCCACCAAAAGGAAACTAAGCCTCTGTTTGAGAGTTCCTTTCTTCATGTGGATCCTTGGACAAGCTGAAGTTTGAGATAAATTTATCTGTAATCCACTTGCACCAAAACTTTTTGATATAGCCTTGCATCTCGATCAAAGTATGTTTTCTTTCTAGAATCTCAATGCTCCTTTGGTGCAGAGAGCTTATTTTGCTTGTCAGGCTGAAATATCTTTAATTTTCTCTAAGCAAATGATATAGCATTAAGAGTTTATTAACATAGTGAATTGAAATAGACAGTGTGTATTGAAGAGCAGTTTTGCCCCGTGGGCACATGAAATAGTCCCAAAGCTTTTATAATAACCTTGGGAAGTGAGTTAAATTATTATTAGCCCTAAAAGTTTAACAAATTACAGGTTTAGTTACAATTTGGCCTGTCAAACCATGCAGAATTGGGTGTATATGTGCTCAACAGTTAATAAATTCAATGAGTATTTACAGGACTGTAAAATAGTTTACTTACATACATTTGATTCCTTTTCAGTGATGAACCAGTGGCAGATATTGAAGGCCATACAGTGCGTGTGGCCCGTGTAATGTGGCATCCATCAGGACGTTTCTTAGGTACCACCTGGTAAGCCATCCTCTTATTGTTCTATCCATACAGGCCTGTGGCATCTTGTTAACCTTTTATGGCTAAACTGCCAAGTAAGTTTTTAGAGCAGAGATCTTCAAGAGATTTTCTTGGACTTCAATAAATCAGAATCAGAAAAGAATATATGACATAGTTAGGGCTAAGCAAATTTGATTTTAAATTGCAGTTAATCTGAAATTTCAGAGTCACTGACTCCCAGAAAACTAGAGTTCTTCCCTCTTTCTTCCCTTTCTTGGCCAATACTTGAGGTGTTTTGGTTTTTTTTTTTTTGCTATACAGTGTAATTTCTCTGCTTACAAATCAGTCTCCTTTTCTGGTTCTACAAATTCAATGAGGCCAGAATCTGTTAAAGAATTTTTTGAGATACAATTTACATGCAATGGAATGGATTTAAGTGTATAATTCAGTCAGTCTTGACAAATGTATAGACTCATGTGGCCCACATCCCTGTTGTTGGAGGTCCAAGGGAACAGAAGGTGCCCACCAAACTGAGAAGCCATCTTGAGATTGAAAAACACGGCCAGCAGCTCCATATAGCCAATGGATCCGTTTATTATAGGGTCACTTACTCACAGGGTGGGATCTGGCAGGCAGCCATCCAGAAGCATTCACAGCTGCACTCTGCACCCCCAAGAGACCATTGAGGCAATTTTATAGTTAACCTAAGGTATGGGGGTACGTGTTTGGAAACAGGAAGTACATTCCTAAGTGAAGAATGGGTGGGTGCTGGGAATATATCAGCAAAGGTCTTCATCATTGTTGGAGGACCGACAGAGCATAGAGGCCACCTGATCCTAATGATTATTAAACAATATCTATTAACTACAAAGCCCTTGACTATAGGAAAGTGACTTACCACACAGTATAGTTCTGGGTAGGGTCAGCAGAAGGACAGGAAGAACTGTACAGGCCCAAGACGGCATCAGTTATGCTCATAGCCATAGACTAGTCAATAGAGAACATTTGCATCACCCCAGAAAGTTCCCTTATGCCCTTTCCCAGTCAACTCCCTGTTCCAGAGCAATCACTGGCCTGATTTCTGTCACCATAAATTAATTCTATCTATTCATAGTCTATGAACTCATTTTTGTTCATATGGCTTCTTTTAGTTTGGCTTCTTTTACTCAGCATAACATTTTTAAGATTCATTCATGTCGTTGCATGTATCAGTAATTCCTTCTTATTGCTGAGAAGTATTCAGTTGTGTAACTCTGCCACAGTTTGTTTATTCATTCTCCTACTGATGGACACTTCGGCTGTTTCCAGCTTTTGGCTAGTCAGAATAAAGCTGCTATAAATACTCTTGTACAATGCTTTTAGTGGATGTGTTTTTCCTTCCTTTGTCTTGAATAAATACCTAGGAATGTAATTGCAAGGTTATAGGGTAGATGTATATGTAAGTTTTTTTAAACTTCCAAGTGGTTTTCCATAGTGTTGGTGCCATTTTACATTCCCAGAATTCTGGAGTTCTGGTTTTTTCCACATCCTTGCCAACATTTGTCATTAATCAATCTTATCATTTTGCTAAGTTTAGCAAATATGTAGTAAAATCTTATGGTTTCAATTTTTTTTACTCTGATGACTATTGGTGTTGAGTAGTTTGTCATATGCTTATTGACTATTTGTATATTCTCTTTTGTTCAGGGTCCAGGTGCTTTGCCCATTTTTATTATTGAGGGGTTTTTGTTTGTTTGTTTTGTCTTTATTTCCATATGTATTACAGTTCTACCGTCATTTATGGAGGAGACTTTCACTATTGAAATTGCTTTGATGGCCTCATTGAAAATCATTTGACCACGTATATGTGGGCCTATTTCTATACTCTCTTTTCTATTCTATTGATCTATTTGTTTGTGATTGATTTTTATATGCCCAACATTCAGTTTAGGACATAAATACTCAATGAATGGAAGGACATAACAGTGAAATAAGGGAAGAAAGAAGGCAACAGAATCTTTGCTGGGCCATTCTAAGGAATTCTGTTTTTAAAACAACCACTGAAGGGACTTCCCTGGTGGCGCACTGGTTAAGAATCCACCTGCCAATGCAGGGGACACGAGTTTGATCCCTGGTCCGGGAAGATCCCACATGCCGCGGAGCAGCTAAGCCCGTGTGCCACAACTACTGACCCTGCGCTCTAGAGCCCACGAGCCACAACTACTGAGCCCGCGTGCCACAACTACTGAAGGCCTCGCACCTAAAGCCTGTGCTCCACAACAAGAGAAGCCACCACAATGAGAAGCCCGCGCACCACAACGAAGAGTAGCCCCCGCTCGCTGCAGCTAGAGAAAGCCTGTGTGCAACAATGAAGACCCAGCGCAGCCAATAAATAAATAAATAAATGTTTTTAAATAAATAAATAAATAAATATAAAATAAAATAGCTACTGAAGTAGGTTTATAGGAACCATGGTTTCCCAGTTAGCACCCAAGACAGATATGCTTAGTTGTTGAGACATTGTTTATGCCAGAAAAGAGTTTGTTAATATGGTTGTATGAGTAGTTTCAGAAACATAACTTGAGCTACAGCTGTTTATAGCACTTTATACATTGTAGAAACTGAACATCTGCTGGTTAATCGTTAGTTTGACTTTTTTAGCTATGACCGTTCATGGCGCTTATGGGATTTGGAGGCTCAAGAGGAAATCCTGCATCAGGAAGGCCACAGCATGGGTGTGTATGACATTGCCTTCCATCAAGATGGCTCTTTGGCTGGCACTGGGTAAGGCTTCTTCCACGTAGCGGGGGCAGCTCAGTAGTCTCACCTCTTAAGTATACTTGCTTCCACAGAGAACTGTATTCAAAATGTTCATTCATAAATTATTTTGTCAGGGGACTGGATGCATTTGGTCGAGTTTGGGACCTGCGTACAGGACGTTGCATCATGTTCCTAGAAGGTCACCTGAAGGAAATCTATGGAATAAATTTCTCCCCCAATGGGTAAATAAGCTCACTGAGTGAGGGGTGGAGAGGGTTATTGGTCAGAAAGTACTCTTTGTTTCTAACTTCAGTACTACATCTGATCCACAGCTACCACGTTGCAACTGGCAGTGGTGACAACACCTGCAAAGTGTGGGACCTTCGACAGCGGCGTTGTGTCTATACCATTCCTGCCCACCAGAACTTAGTGACTGGTGTCAAGTTTGAGCGTAAGCTTTCCTCCTGTTGTAGGCCTAATTACAAGACAGACAAATTGCACTTTTGAGGAATGCAGTCCGGGTGTTAAGACTTGGAAGTGGAACAGGAGAGAATTTGGCCTCTATTGAAGGAGAAAATTATAATCTCCTTCCCTCCACCACACTTTCAGACAGAGCTATGACACAGCCTGCGTCTTGTTCCTAGGAAGTAAAGAAAACTTCCATGAATGTTTTGCTTCATTTTTTTTTTTCCATGGAAGGTCCAAGCACTGAATCCTTAATATTATTCTGAATAGGTTGTCTATCAGGGAAAGAGCCAAAAGACCTTAATAATGTTATTTGTTTCCCTAAGTCTGCCTGTAGTTGTCTTTTTCGTAGAGGTCTAGTAGGAATACAGGTCAGAGTGTTGAGTTTTTCTGAATGTAGATACCTTCTTTTTCAAAATAGTATGTTCTAGCAGATTTGGGGTCTTTTATTTTCTTATGCTCTTCTGAGTACTTGAATTCCTGAAGCAACTCCCCTTTTCTTTTGTAGCTATCCATGGGAATTTCTTGCTTACTGGTGCCTATGATAACACAGCCAAGATCTGGACCCACCCAGGCTGGTCGCCACTGAAGACTCTGGCTGGCCACGAAGGCAAAGTGATGGGCCTAGACATTTCTTCCAACGGGCAGCTCATAGCCACTTGCTCATATGACAGGACCTTCAAGCTCTGGATGGCTGAATAGGCAGGACCATGGAAGAAGGATTCTAGCCTCACTCTCTCTTTAGAGCCATTTTCAAAGGAAAGGAATTGATGTGTTTTGTTCTTTCATGTATTTTGCTAATTACCATGTATAGATCCTCAAAAGAATTGGATTTCCATGTCAGCTCCCACTTCAAGCAGGCAGCCCAGTCCCTGGGTGTTGGTGAACCCCTTTCATGGTTGAAATTTTGATTTTCATCTTCAAGCCCTGCCATGAACTTTGTAGACATTGTTTTTATTAATCTTTTGTTTGAATGCCCTATTGCTTCCCTCACAGCACTCCGGATTGTGACTGACTCCATTTTTAATTCTTGAAACTTGACTTTCCGTTACATGGTACATGCTTCAGGACTACATGTGACCCAGAGAGCAAGGTGGCTGGACTATATTCTGGAAGCCCTCGAGTAGAGAGACACGCCTCACCGTGCACTGGCTAAACTGTGCCTGACAGAGCAAGAACCCTGAGAACAGGAGGTGAAGAGGTAGACCACAGCTATGCTCAGGGCTCTGCAGTAGAGAATATTTTACCTCTTCCTGTTGAGTTCACGTGGAATGCTAACTGCATTGGGAAGCTCAGAGCTGAACATTTTCCTCGTCAGAAGATGTCTTCCATTTTGCTTTCAAGATTGGCATCCTTTGTGTTACCCAAAAGCTAGGCCGTTGTGTCAAGATTCAATGAAATTTTTAGAAAGCAAACATGATGTCTCTATTGTGCAAGTTCTTTTCTATTGGTTATTTAAAGAATGTACCCTTCATGTTGAGGTAACTCTGGAAAAAAATCCCTAATGGGTATTCCTAAACATAAACTTTTTCTTTATTATACACTTGCTAAAGAGTAAAATCCTATTTAAAAACTGCCCTTTAAAGAATTATCTTGTATAGTTAAGCATTTTCTGAATCCTAGGCATTGGTCCACAGAGGTCCCTTTTTTTTTAGTTTGAGATATAGCAAATGATCTCAAGTGTGGCGTACTCCAATTCTGTCTCCTTAGTAAGCATCCTGTTAGTAATTTTTTTTTAAATGGAGGGCTGTTGCATTGTGAGCGAGACTACCAGTGAACTGAATCTGGACTCTATAATTCTTACTTATTGGCCAAGTAGCAGTTACTTTCAGCTCTCTCCACCCCAGGTATACAACCACTGAACTCTGGAAATAGACAATAAATTCACACCAAAAATAGAGGAATTGGCAAGAAGAAAGGATTGTATAGAGAGAATTCAAGAAGGGCTTATATGATGGCTTCTCCTTGAACGTTCAAAACACTTTTCCTTTGCTGTTCCAGGGAGGATGAGAGTGACTTTGTTTGGCTCTATCGTGCATAACTAGGAATATGTGGTATGTAGCTAAATAGTCTGTTTAATCTGATTTCAATTATAACCAAGTAGTTGCATATCCTGTGTACCTGTTAAGCTTCTGGATTATCAGCTCTACTCTCTGTTGGGTACTTCACTGTTGTTTAAGTATTAATGGGCTCTATTTCCTCCATAGTTAGCCATGAGAAGAAATTATTTTTCATTACTACCTTTGTAGTGTGTTTAAACTAATAATGAATGTTAGTGTATTAGCGTGCAACTTTCAAATATAGTGTGTTAAAGGTTTTCAGTTTTTCAAGTTGAAATTTAACCACTTGTTCCATTAAACTTGTCTTTTGTTTTGCGGGGGGTGGGTGGTTCCAAGAGATCTAGAGGGGTAGCAACTGGGTGAAAAGATTTCATCTAAGACTTTGGCCAGATGAATGTCTTGGCGGGATATACACTTCCTTACTGGGAGTATCATTGTCCAAAAGCCGTTAGCTGAGGAGCATATCCCAAGTGTGTCATTTCGTGCTAACAGTGAGACTAAACGTCATCGTCATCACTTAACAGGACGCTTAGCGCTGTCTAGACACCACCAGGCACATTCAGACATCTTGTTTAATCCTCACAGTCTTAACGAGTTAATTATTATTCCCTCTTTTACAAAAAAACTGAAGTTCAGAGAAGTTAAGTAACTTGTTCCAGGTTACCTAGTTAGTAAATGGTAGAGTCTGGTCCATCTGTGACCTTATGAGATTTCATAGGGCTTTAGTGAGTATGTTGGCAACATGGGCCAGACCGAAAAAAAAAAACAGTCCAGCCAGCGTGGCCTGTTCCCTGTACAAAGTCTGAACTTTTTAAGTGCTCTACCTTTTTTTTTAAAACACTTTGCATTTATTTTTTTGCAGCATTTATTCCCAGACCGTAAAGTTTTGTTTCTTCTGGGATATCTTTTTCTTCTGTGCAACCTCCTCTTCTGGTTTAGGAACAATCTGTTCCTTTTCAGTAAGGATCATCTCAGTGTGGCAGGGAGAGCTCATGTATGGGTTGAACCGACCATGAGCTCTGTAAATCCTGCGCGGCACCTTGGGGGCTTTGTTCACCTGGATGTGCTCAATGACCAGAGAATCTGCATCTAAGTTCAGCATTACTCTCTGCATTTTTGAGCATGTGCAGTAAAAATTCAGCACTCTTTGGGCCACTGACCCTGCATCCATCCCCACTGTTTGGCCTGGGCACACCTACCAACTCCACCATTGTAATGACGGAATGGCACACATTGCTTCTGTAAAGTGACATCCTTCAGATACTTGGTGGCTTTTCGGATGTGCATACCCTTAATGGCCTGGACGGTTTCACGAGTGTTCTTAAAGTGAACATGAAGATTTGAACTTCTTGGTCACCTCAGACCACTTACGGGGAAAGCCCACTCTACCATTTATACTGCCCTTTTGAGGAGTCACTGCATCTCTTACTCTGACTTCATGCCAAAGGGAGTTAATTTTACCACTTCTACCTTGTGAACTTGCAAGGAGCCTATAGTGTTATTCAACAGGAAACTATTTGCATCTTGGGACAGATGATACTTTGCTGTGTAGAAATGTCTTCAGCATTGCAGCATGTCTTAGCATCCCTGACCTCTAAGGCACTCACAGCCAGAAGCACAACCCACCCCTGCATCGGGTACCAGAGATTCCTAAATGCTCTCTAGAAGGACGGCACTGCCCAACGTTAGAACTGTTGAATGTGAAGACAGAAGATGCCACAATGTTAACTATATCCTTCCCTATCCCAGAAGACTCAAAGCTGTGTCTTATTTGGTGAATCAGTCACTCCAAGAGTGTTCTATTTTGACTGAAAGGCCTCCACCACATGCTAGCTGGGTGACCTTGAACAAGGTAACTAAACTTGGGGAGCATCAATTTCGTCTGCGACGAAGCCTGCTTAACTCGGAAGCAGTAGTCCCTAGTACAGAGGCAAGTGTTCTTCCCTGAACTTCCCCCGGCTCCTCTCTGTTCGTCATTGGCTCTGAGAACATGGTGAGATCATTGCCTAATTTACCCAGCACAAGAGTTAAGGAGCAAGGATGTGTAAAGAAATGAAGTCAGTGAGGAGACATCCAGTCCCAGCATTAGTATAATTATCTTCAATGGTGCAAATGGAGAGGTAGATGCTAGTCCCCTGGCAGGATATGTAGGCGGCTTTCCAATTTCGTAATGGAGAACTTTTTCTTCACAGTGGAGCTTAAGACTGTTTGGTTTTACTAAACATGAAGTATGTATGTCTTAACTATTTTGGAATATCTTGTACATTAAGACCCCTAAGAGTTTATAGAAGCTGGTTTCATTAAACTTACAAAATGTTATTTAGAGCAAATAAAACCAATTTCTGGCCTCTGAAAGCGTATTCTACAAATCCCAAAAAACAAAATGTTATCTTTTTGTGTTGGTGTTTTAACCGCTTTGAGATTGTTTCAGAGCCCTGAGCCACCAGGCAGTATTAAAAGTGAAGAAGAAATCAGGGTTTTAGATACTGCAGAGGTGGCAACCCGTAGTCAAGCAGCATCCAAATTCTATCTAGTTTTCCTTGGTTCCTAGATTCTGTCATGCAAAATGAAAACCAGAATCCCCTGCCTGCATGGCCTGGGATGGGAACTAAGGCTTTTACTCTATCCGGGGTTTCTGCCTTACGTCTTTTTTTTTCTTTTTTGGCCATGCGACACGGCATGTGGGATCTTAGTTCTCCGACCAGAGATCAAACCCGTGCCCCCTGCAGTGGAAGCACAGAGTCCTAACCACTGGGCCACCAGGGAATTCCCTGCCTTACCTCTCAAGGCCAGAATTACAATGGTTGGAGGAGGGGAATCAGAGCTCCCCCACTACCTACCAGGAGGAATAAAAATCTTTTCCTCCAAATCCCGGATTTCTTTTGATCACTGACTCTGGTTTCTTTCACCTTTAAACTTTTCTGCTCTTAACACTCCATAAACCACGCACTGACAAGAGGTCGTCTTGTACAAGAAGCAGCTGAGTGAACGTGCCCTCCTTGCTGGTAAGGACTCTGCCAGCCCTGGTTCATCCTACCCTTCTCTCCCCCTAGTTCTGACAGAGGACAAGCCAACTGGTTGTTGAATGAGTGAGTGAATGAATTAATGAATGCAGGCCATTTTTACTGGGACTGGTGGCAAAACATCCAAAGAGAAAACTGAAAGGGGAAGACAAACACATTTGCTCACAATTGAAGTTCACTTTCCAAATTTTTTAGCAACAAATAATAGAGCAACTCCAAAAAATGTGAACTGAGTTCAAAGCAGCTCCAGTAAGAATTGCAGCTTGCTGTCTGAGTGGGTCAGGTTCCTGGATGCCATCGCCCAGCCCTTTGGTACAACATGCTACGTAGCCCTGGCATCACAGATCTGCTTCTCGGCCCTTCCATGACTCGTGGTTCACACCCAGAGCTCTCTTCATATCTTTTCCCATTAGCTTTCAGAGGTTCTCATTATAGTAGGACTGTCTCCATTCCCAGAAGCAGATGCACAGCCTAGCCGATCCCTGGATTGTAAAAAAGAACAATACTACAAAGGAAGACGACCCCAAATGAGGCTCTGCAGTCCTCATACCCAGCAGCAACCAAGAAAGGCGTGGTTCTTTGTCTGGAACAGATGCTCACCCCACACCCCCAAAAAACTGCTTGGTCCAAAAGATGGAGAAGATGAGCAACAGAGTGACGCTGAGGATGACAGCCAGCAGGTAGGCAAAGATCCGGAACTGCGGGTTGCGGAAACACCCCCTCAGAGAGTCGTGGTTGGAGCTGGGGATGGGGCTGGGGATGGTGGTAGGGGCCACGTCCCGGGGGGGCCCAGTCTGGCTCCCAGGCCCGGGGCCGAGTTCCAGCGTGTAGGCCCGGGGCTGGCGCAGGAAGTAGCGGCTCTTGGGCTCATCTTTGAGACAGAGCTGGCGGCCTTCCAAGATGACGTGGTGGGGCTCCAGGCGGAGCAGGGTGAGCACTGCAGTGTCCGTGGGCAGGTCAGTGACAGGCTGTCCGGAGGCCAGCACAGTGGGCTGGCGACAGAGCGGACACAGCAGTCGGCGCCGGGCCGGAGTCACCAGGCTGAGGTGGGCCAGGCATTCCACGCAGAAGGAGTGGCAGCAGTCCAGCACTTTGGGGGTGTGGAACGTGTTGTTGAAGGGGTTCCAGCACACAGGGCACTCTGGCTCCCGGCTCTGCTTCTCCGCCATCCTCAGACCAGACACTGGGAGGTCTGGCAGGAGATGTCCTGGCAGAAAGGGAAAAGGAGCAAAGGAACACCCATTAAGCTCCGTGCCTGTATTGGCCCTAGGCTGTGTCCTGTGGGTTGTTAAAAGGTATTATCGCCCACATTTCACTGATGAAAAAACTTAGGTTCAAAAGGTGAAGTGAAATGAACTTATCTACAAAACCGAAATAGAGTTACAAATGTAGAAAACAAACTTATGGTTACCAGGGGGTAAGGGGGGGACAGATAAATTGAGAGATTGAGATTGACATATACACATTACTATATATAAAATAGATAATTAATAAGGACCTACTATATAGCACAGGGAACTCAATACTCTGTAATGGCCTATATGGGAAAAGAGTCTAAAAAAAGGATGGATATATGTATATGTATAACTGATTCACTTTGCTGTACACCTGAAACTAACAGGTGTAAATCAACTATACCCCAATAAAAATTAAAAAAAAAAAAATGAAGCGATTGTTTCAGATCGCCCAGTCCCTAAGCCGTAGAATTAGGTGTGGTGCTCCTGCAGCATCCCCTCTACCGGGCCCAGGCCTCAGGCACCCCACGATCATCGAGCTCCCTCAAGGAGACGGCACCCTGGCTTTGGAAATGGATAAAAATGCTCCTTGTGCTGCACGTGATTGCCCTTGGCCTCTTGGGCTCCAGGGAGAGGGAGAGGAGCCACAGTCAGTGCTTCCTGCTACAGGGCAAATATTTCCTTCCCTGCTGCCTCGGATCCTGACTAGCCCAGAGATAGGCTTTGTGAATTCCCTGGTCTATCCCTCCTCTGGGGGCAAATGCCAGGCCCTCTCTCCCTCCTCCCCTTGGGCGGCAGGGCCAATCCTCAGTGCCACTGGCCCAGTCTTTGTGCAGGGCACTGCACTGGCCTGGCAAGGGGGCCTCTGGGAAGGCTTTTCCCCTTGACCTGGAAACATGGAGAGGCTCCCCTGCCCAGATCAGCCCTTCCAGAACCTCCTCCCGAAGTTTGGCCTCCCCTGGCTCCTCCCCCACACACACACTTTGTCCTAGAAACTCCCAGAGCACCCACCTGGCCTTCCTTGGCACTACGGCTGTCAGGCAGACTACCCTGAAGGGCCTGAGGCTCCAGCCTCTTCCCCTCCAGAATCTGCAAAGCTTTGGGAGACTGCCTTCTCACCACCAACCCCGGGGCACGTCTCCATAGCAGCGTCCACGCAGCACCTGGAGCTGCCAGGTAGCCCAGGCGGCAGTCTCCTGAGCACACCTGCCTGCAGCGAAGGCCAGAGAGCTGCCCAGGTGGCGGGTAGTGAGGTGAGGGACCCGTGTTCCCCTGGGGCGTGGCAAACAACCAACCCTGGAAGCCTAGTTATCTGTGAGATTGTGGGCGGTCTCTTCAAGACCTGGGATCCCTGGCCTGGAAAGGCAGGGGTGGCAATTTCCTTCTTCTACATTGTGGAGAGGGTAAGTGAGCCTTCTGGGCTTCCTCTCTCCCGGGCCCTCATTTCTTTTCTAAAATGGCTGAAACCTCCTTCTCAAACAAAGGGGCTGCCTGCCCTGCCCTTCAATTGCTATGAAATTCACCTGCTGCACAGCCTAAAGTCTCTGAATACTCTCTGAATATCAGATTCAACAAGTCCTCTCCCATCCCCTTCCGATCACTTAATGTGCCCAAGGAGCTACACCCAGAACATGTGAGCCCGGCTGCCTTCTTTGTCCTTAGATGACACAGATGGTCAGCCTGGCAGGCACTGACCGCTGAGATCTTGGAGTCCAAGACTCAGCCCTCCCACCACCCTTGGGACTTAAAAGCGGGAGTCAGGGAGGAGGACCGCTCCAGCCCCACATCCCTATTTCACCCAGAAACACTTGACTTATATTGGTCATCTGAACAAGTTGAAGACTTGAGCTTCTGAGGAAAAAGAAGTTTAAAAACCTCTTCTCCATCCTAACCACTCACTTTGCAGATGGGAGGCAAGAAGTGACTCTCACCCAAGGTCACCCACTAGTTAGTGGTGACACCTGGACTTCCAGGCCACCACCATGCTGCTGTCAGAAAGGTAGAGCCCTCAGCCATTCAGTCCACCTGCTGGATGTGTGTTATTAACTGGATAGTGAGTGTTTGCCTTTCACTAGGAGATTCCTCATGGCCAGAAGTCTCTCATGGTAGGAATCCAGGAACTGTGCAGGGGGGCCTTGGGGGTAATGAGTCTCCCTTGTGCCCCCGATATGACATCATCTACCCTGACTGAGTTGGCGCCTGCAGCAAAACCTGCTTACATTCTCACCCATGGCTTCCTGGTTTCCTTCTAGACCCTAGACCTCTGCCACTGCTTCGGGACAGGGAAGAGGAAGTGAAGACATGGAGGAGGAGGGTGGAACAGCTCTGGCTGAAGCTCGGATACTTTGCCAAAGATCCTCACCAATGAATGCCTCCCTCTGTGGACAATTCGTCCTTTCTACGAGCAGTCATTGAGTTAATGAGAGCTCGCCACATGCCAGGTGCTGTGCTAGGCACTGGGTAAATAATGGGGAACAAAATAGACATGGTCTTTGACCTCATGACATTTAGAGTCTAGTGAGGGAAAGAGACATTTAATGAGTAATGGGCAATAAATACACAATTTTAATTAATACTATAAAGGACAAAAAGGAAAATGGGCTTAGGGGACTTGTTGCTTCAGGTGAGATCACCAGGGAAGCTTTCTCCAGAGAGATGATATGAAAGCCAAGACCAGAGGATGAGAAGAATCCAGCCCTGCAGGGTGGAAGAAGAGCATTCGAGCTCAAGGGAACAGCACGTGTCAAAGCCTTAAGGTGAGAAAAAGCTCTGTCGTTGAGGAAGTGAAAGGAGGCCGGGTGACTGGGGTGTAGTGGGTGGGTCTGGATGGAGAAGTGGCTTTTAAGAAGCCAGAGAGGCTGCCCTGGAGGCTGGGGGATGCATCTGGGTTTTATTCTAGGGCTGAGCGTGTGTGTATGTATGTGCTTGCCGGCAGGGTTCGGGGGTTGGGGGGGGTGACCTGATCCTATTTCCATTTTTTTTTTTTTTGCGGTACACGGGCCTCTCACTGCTGTGGCCTCTCCTGTTGCGGAGCACAGGCTCCGGACGCGCAGGCTCAGCGGCCATGGCTCACGGGCCCAGCCGCTCTGTGGCATGTGGGATCTTCCCGGACCGGGGCATGAACCCGTGTCCCCTGCATCGGCAGGCAGACTCTCAACCACTGAGCCACCAGGGAAGCCCCTGTTTCCATTTTTAAAGCAACATTCCAGCTGCAGAGCAGAAGACAGAGTGAAAGGGATGAGTGGAAATGGAAGACCAGTTAGGGGCTCTAGCCATGGTCCAGGTTGGGATGGTGGGGCTTGATGCATGTGAGGTGTTGGTGGAGAAGATCAAAGGGATGGGTGAAAGATATCTTTGCAGATGCAATTAAATATACTTTCCAAGAAGCAGTGGACAGCATAGATTCTAGAACCAGGTTGTCAAGGCTATTGACCCCCAACACACTGCTTGTTAGGGCTGTGATTCCAAGTGAACTGTTTAACCTCTCTGTTCTTCAGTTTCTTCTGAAGAGGAAGTTAAAAGTGGTGCCTCAGAGGGTAAAGCTCTTAGACAGAGCCTGGCACCCAGTAAAGACTATATATGAGGTGGTTGCATTATCCCTGCAAATGGATTTGAGAGAGAGGAAGGCTCCAGGCTGACTTTGAGGCCATGAAATTTTCTGCATTGAGCTTTGAGGAGCCCCTGAATTCCAGAGTGTGTCAGAAGCAGACCTTTAGTATTTATCAAAGGCCTTAAAATATACATAACCTTGATTCAGCAGTTCCCCCACTGGTAATTTATCCTGTGGAAATAATCCAGGACCTGTGCCAAGATTTGAGTAGAAAGCACGGCTCTAATGGTTAAAAATTGAAAACTGCCTAATTATCCAATAGTAGGACACTTATTAAATAAATTCTGCTCCATCCATACAAAGAGACATTCTGCAGCCTTTAAATGATGTGATAAAACATCTATTGATATGGAAATACATTCATGACATGTCATTAAGTGAAAAGAACCAGTAATAAAACCATATTACAGGGCTTCCCTGGTGGCACAGTAGCTGAGAGTCCGCCTGCCGATGCAGGGGACACGGGTTCGTGCCCCAGTCCGGGAAGATCCCACATGTCGTGGAGCGGCTGGGCCTGTGAGCCATGGCCGCTGGGCCTGCGCGTCTGGAACCTGTGCTCCGCAACGGGAGAGGCCACAACAGTGAGAGGCCCGTGTACCGCAAAAAAACCCCAAAAAAACCCCCAACATATTACAGTATGATCTAATTTTTCAATATATGTGTGCAATGGGAAAAAATGTGTGGAAAAACAAACACTGAAATGTCAACAGTGGTTGTCTCTGGGGGTAAGATTATAGGTTTGTTAGTTTGTTTGTTTTTCATTCTCTTGCCTGAAAATTTGAACTTTATTCTAACTTTATTGCACTAAGCTTACTACCCTTAAAGATCTTCCCCTCCCCACAAAGCAGGCTTCTGTTTTCTGAAGTTCCATGGCCAAAGCTGTAAAGGGATGCTCAAGAGGAGGGATGATCACTGTTGAATCAGCACCTGGGCCCTTATCTGCCATGGTCACCTCAGGCCTTGTCTGTGGCTTCAGAGTCTGTCGCCAGGAGGGACTCTGGCCACTTAACCACCAACGACTCACTCTCAAGCCAGGACATCCCAATACCACCCCAAAGACATCGCCTCAGTCTGTGAGCAGGTCAGTCAGCCAAATATCCATTGTCTGTAGCATCACCCCAATACTTTCAACCTCCAGAGGAGAGAGGTGAAGAACTAGCATTTTTATAGGACTTCCCAGTTTACAAAGGGCCTCAGTCCTGGCCGGGGTCTAAGTGTGGTAACTCACATCTTGATGGTATAATTTGCCTTTTGCAATTTTTTTTTCCATTTGCATAGACCATTTGATTCTGTAAAACCACCCTCTGAAGGAAGCAGGATCAGGAGTCGACAGTGTGCAGCTATGGAACCAGACTTTTTTGCTGTGAGGTCTTAGACAAATGGCTTAACCTCTCCGAGCTTTGTTTTCCTCTGTAATATAGGCTAATGATCTCACCTTATGAGCTTGCTGTGAGGAGGGGATAATGACTGTTACGTGCCCAGCAAAGCACAGCAGATGCTCAATACACAGGTAGCATGCTATTTTTACATTCATTTTATAGATGGGAACATCAAGGCTCAGAATGGTGAAGTGACTTGCCCAGGGCTTCACAGCTAAAGAATGGCTGAGCTTGAAAGATGATCCCAGGAGCCCTGCCTCCCAGGACAGCGTTCACCCGGTCGGTGGACGATGCTGCCTCTCAGGATGCAGGGCCCTGTGAGCCGTCCCTCCACGACCCTCCCTGGTTCCTTACCTGCTCCCTTGGTGCCTCCTCCACCTCCTCCAGCTCCTTTGCCTAGCACGGCCCTGCAGCATGTGCTCTGGGCTCTGACTTCTCCCGGCCTGGTTTCCAGGCAGCTGTGGGCGTGCCTCATTTGCATGGTCTTCAGGAAGCTCTTGGCCAGCTCTCCATCTCAGGACTTTCTCTCCTTCCCTCTGCTGCCTTTGGACTGTCTGAGCCTACCAGGGACAGCCTGGAAGCTTTGGTTTCATCTTCCTCCTGTGAGTCACTCTTGCTTTCTCTCTAAGGGGGTCGAAGTCCACTCATCTTTGCAGGCCTCTGTTCTGCACCCGGTTGGTCTCCTGCATCACCTCTGACTGCACCGCCTTGGCTCACACACAGCCTTATGGGCAGTTGACAGGCAGGCAGGTTGTCTCTGATGCCACTTCTGCCCTTCGGCGCAGATCGACCCTTTCCTACTCTGCGCCCTGCAACTAAAATACAAAGGGCACTTGCAAAATATTGAGAAAATTATTTAATCCAAAAGAAAAACCATTAGGGGAGAGTCACTGAAGCATAAGCCTGAAGAGCCTGGGTTCTCGATCAAGTCAGATTTCTGGGTCAGAGTCAAGTCCTCGCTCAGAATCCAGACTCTACTTACTAGTGATGGAGACTTGAGCAAATTAATTTCTCTAAATATTATTTTTCTCAGCTGAAAATGGGCATAATAATTTTACCTATTTGATCCACAGGTTAAATGAGATAATGCATGCAGAGATCATAACACAGTGCCTGGTACACAGTAACATGCAGTAAATGTTAACTATTATCAAGAGATGATCAGGCAAATCACAGAAAAAGAAATACAGGTGGAATATATATGTAATTGTTCAACCTCATTTATAATTAGAGAAATTCAGATTTTAAATAAGATACTGCTATTTTTCCTATCAGACTGACAAACATTAACATAATATTAGCTAAAGCCCGCTGCTATCATTAAAAGTAATAATAGCAGTTTATGTGCTTTATTAAATGCTTCTGATCTGGGGCAATGAATCCTCCCAACACTCCCACAAGGCGCAATATGGATCACATAAAATAAATGACTTGTCCTTACTCTTCCACAGATAAGGAATCAGAAGCTCAAAGCAAGTAAGGGGTTTACCCAAGAGCTCATGAGAAGCAAGTTAAAGAGCTGGGACTGCAAGTATGACTCTGAAATCTGTGCCGTTGCCTCACTGTCTCCCAAAAGTGTGTTCATACGATCCATCTTTTGTTCCCTCTCCTATTCTCTGTACATATGGTCCTCTTCTTTTATTCCTTTACTGACCATTTAAATTGGGGTTTGGAGAATAAACAGAAATAAATGTATTTTAGGATGTAATCAAATGCCCTAGTCCCCTTATTTTGTGTTTTAAAATTTTTATTTTAGAAGAGGTAATACATTTGCATGTTCAGCACAAGAGGTTTCATTTTGCAACGAAAAGTTGTTCTCCCAGCTACCTAATTTCCCTAAAAATTAAGGAATTATGCCATCAGTTTCTTGTGTATCTTTCCAAAGACGCTTTATGAATACACAAGCAAAACTCCTATGTCAAAATATCTATGTATCCCTGTCCCTCCTTTTTACACAAATGTGCATTTGGTATACATGGCTCTACACCTCGCTTTTTGCACTTAACGATGTATCTGAGATATCATTCTGTATTAGTGCATAAAGAGCTTTTTCAGTTTTTTAATGGTTGTATCATATTTCATTGAATGGCTGTACCACAGATTACTTAACCATTCGCTTATTGATCTAATCCCTTCATTTGTTGTTGTTTGGTTTTTTTTTTTTTGGCCGCACCTCAAGGCATGCGGGATCTTAGTTCCCTGAACTGGGATTGAACCCGGGCCCCCTGCAGTGGAAGCGCTGAGTCCTAACCAGTGGACAGCCAGGAAGTTCCCCTAATCCCTTCATTTTAAATATATAAATATTGGCTGGAAAAATAAATGCCAAAATGATTGCAGGATTTAGATTAGCCTTGAATTGTCTGAAAAATAGCTGTGTTCTTTGGGAAGTTGTAGATCCCTAACAAAGACCTCTAAGCATTTTTCCTCTTTCTGATTAGGAGACAGAGGGATGCCTCAAGGCATGACCTGGTGGCCTGGAATTCCCTCTCAGACCTAGAACGCCCTGCTTTCCAGTATCACTTCTGGTTAACTAAGGTTAGTGAGAATTCAAGACACTGATTCAGCCCAAAGGATCTGGTTCGTATTTGAGAGTTTGGAAGCCATGCTTTCTGGTTTGGCAACTCATGCGAACCATGAAGAAGTTTATACACTTTTACGTAATAATATAATTCCCTGTAAGTATCCAAAAGGTATGTGTGATATTGTGATTTATAATAAGAAATATATGTGTATTTGGCCTTCATTCTATTCCTGGCCTGGGATTGAACACACGCTCCCTGTGGTGGACGCGTGAAGTCTTAACCACTGGACCGCTAGGGAAGTCCCTTATTTAAAATGCTATTGCAGAAGAATTTTTATTGATCTGTGAAAATGGTCACAATATACTATAAAGGGAGGGGGGCAAAGCAGTTACAAAATGTTATATGTATGATCCAGATTTTGTAAAACAAAATTTATATATAAAGCCTGAAAGCCCATGAGACAAAATGTGCCAATGGTTATCTCTGCATGCTAAGTGTACTGGTATTGACATTTTCTTCTTAACTATATTTTCTAAACTTTTATTAATAAATATGTATTACTTTTGCAATCAGAAAATTCACTTGGAAAACAAGGAAGTCTGAGTTTTCTGCAACCCGGGAATCCAGAACTTAAAAAGAAGCAAGGAGGGTGTGTAAGAAATCAGTCAGGGCATTGCAAGCATTGACATAAAAATAAAATAACCCATGGCCCTTTCCCGGGTCACTGCTTGTCTACTGAGCAAATGCATTATCATTAATATCTCTGGGTGGTCAGGGCTAGGGAGTACTTTGCAAACAGTGGAAAATTTTCCGGGGAGATACCCAGGAGAGATAGTGAGCCATCTCAGGAATTTGAGAGTTGAACTAATTTAGTTCATGCTTCGGAGGTGAGGTCAGTCAGCTGGAAAAGCACCTCGTCTAAGCAGTACCTTGGAACCGGGTGAGTGAAGAGTCATGAGACTTGGGGAGGCCCAGCCAAGGTCGGGGATGGAGGCGGAGGGTGGCATGAACCATGCAGGGAGGAAGAGGCAGCAGAGGCAGTAAATGGGCAGCGGAGGATGGAGAAAAGGCGGTGACGAGGCAGGTTTTGGTCAGGTGATCAGTGTTGAGCGAGCTCCCACCCCCGCCAAGGGCAGGGGGCAGCTCTCCCTGTGGGGCACCACACTGTTATCACTTGGAGCCATGCCTTAGGCTTATCCGGAGGCCAGAACAGTCCCAGCAGCAGAGGCATCACCTGGAGATTGATAGGAATGCAGCAGCTCAGGCCTATTCCAGACCTACTGAATCAGAATTTGCATTTTCACTAGATCCCCAGGGGGATTCAGAGACACACTGAAGTATGAGGACTAATTTAGGAAAAATATCCCCAGTATATGCTCCTTGACTCATCCCGGGTACATTTGTCTTCAGGTTCTTAAAGACTTCTCAAGGATCTGACACCAGGAAGAAGATGTCCCAGACAGGGCTGGGTGAATCTCAGCCTGGGAATGGACACCGTCCCTCCCTCCCCATTTCCTGTGTGCAGCATCTGAGTTTGTTTTACACGTCACAATCCTCATGCAAAACCCTTGGGGCCAGATGTGTTTCAGAATTTTTCATATTTTAGGAAGATAATATGATGCATTTACCATATACTAGTGAGACCTGAGGCAGCACCTGGTAATCAAATGCATTAATATTCTGCAATTTATTTTATTTTATTAATATTCTGCAATTTATTATAAAGATTGATACCCCAAAGAATAAGCAACATCAGGTCAATTTTGGCACCAAATTTAATGAAAAAAACCTTTGTCTCCAGGGCTTCCCTGGTGGCGCAGTGGTTGAGAGTCCGCCTGCCGATGCAGGGGACACGGGTTCGTGCCCCGGTCTGGGAAGATCCCACATGCCACGGAGCGGCTGGGCCCGTGAGCCATGGCCGCTGAGCCTGCGCGTCCGGAGCCTGTGCTCCGCAACGGGAGAGGCCACAACAGTGAGAGGCCCGCATACCGCAAAAAAAAAAAAAAAAACCTTTGTCTCCAGAACGGGGGGATTTTAAGCATTGTGGATAAGGATTATGAACTGTTTTATTATTTTATTTTATTTTATTTTAAAAATGTGTCAATTGAATAAATTTAGAAACACTGATATAACACTATTTCCCAGCCCTCGTTTACCTCAGACTTAGCAGGAACTACAGGATCTAGATATTCTTTCAAATATAAAGTAGTTCACATAATTCCTTTCATCAAGCAGGTCACATCTGGCATTGTTATTCCCAGATCAATTCAAGGGATTCTGTGAGGAGTGATTGGATTTTGATGAAATTAAGAATTTATCCCAGCTAACATCAATGCGAAACATCAGAGCTAAGGCTGGACCCCAGGGCCTCCAGCTCCTAGCCCTGCGCTTTCCTCCTCTCCCTTCATCTGCCTTCCCCTCCCCTCTCTGTCCCCAGGCAGAGGGTTCCCAGGCTGAGGACACAGGACAGCAGGCCTCCTGCCTATGCCACCTGGTGTGTTTAGAAACACAGAACTGCAATTGGACGGTTCTTCCTCCAGCTGGGCTGTGAATGAAGCATCTTGTCTTCCAGTCCCCCAGACTTGCCGCCACATCAGGGTGGCAATAACTGCCCCCTGAAGGTCCTTGGAGTGAGTTGGGCCAGGCACAGCCAGGTAAGTCCTGACACTTACTCTGAAGCCTTTCTCCACATGACCCCTGCCGGGAAGACAGTGGCAAAAAGTTGCAAGAGGCCGTTTGTACAAGGAAGGGCCAGGGCAGCTTCCAGGAAGGTCTCAAAGGCCTTCTCCAAATGCCCGGAGAGAATGCTCCTGGACCAAAGTCCATCTCTGCTCTTGGAATGCTCAGCTTGCAGTACCGACAGAGGGATCCTTTCCCGGGGCTTTTAGTCGAAATCAAAAAGCCGGGCCCCTCCCCCCTCGCTGGGCTCCCGGGGCCTCATGGTTCGCACTCTTCTCTATGGCACTTTCTCATTTGTGCTCGTCTCTACATCTGTCTAGTTTCCCTTCTCTCATGGGAGTTTATTCTTTAACTTTTATTGTAGTACATGTCCAATATGGAAAAATTAGGCAACTCAGATGAATATAACACTGACACTTAGGAACAATGCTAGGCACTATTCGAGGGGCTCTACCTGAATCGTATGACATCCCTGATGACAACTCTGTGAGTAGGTGCTGCCATCATACCGTCTCCATTGCACAGATGACGGCACTGAGACGCAGATTAAGTCTCTTGCCCAAGGTCGTGAGGCTAAGGAGCGGCAGACTGGGATTTGAACCAGGCATGGTGGTGCTGGAGTCCACGCCCTAAAACCAGGCCACACTGTCACCTATAAGGAGGAAATAAACTCACCCAAAATCCTACATGCAGAGATGACCACCGAAAAAATAAAGCTCAGGATCCCAACAATGTGAATAAAGCCCTCTCCACAATAAATAAGACTGTAAAAATAACATCTTCTGGATGAGAGGCAACTCAAAGTGGTTTTTTGTAATTATATTATTGTATTCTAATTATCACATGGTTCAAACAAATGGGTCATAGAATCTTCAGTATGAAATTTGAATTATGGTTTCACAATAAGAACTTTTCTATGGATGGTAATTAGAAACAAAGAAAAATTCTTTCTGGACAAAGGTATGTTTATCATAGCCTTTCAGTGTATAGCCTTTCAGTCTCTTTATAAGTATTTTAAATGCAAAATTTTTTCATACATTATTATAAAATATGTCATACTGTTTTGTAGCCTTTCCGCTTATCTTTCCACATCATAAAATAGTCTTCTACAACCTTTTCTTCAAAATGAAAATAGTCTTGTTTTTGATCATAAAAGTGACAAAGGAAATAACAAATTTATGTATTTGCTTGTAGAATATGCATGAAATGTCTCTGAAAGAGTACAGTAGATGCTGGTAACACTGGTTACCTCTGGAGGGAGCCAGATGGAAGGCAGACGTGGATGAGAGGGAGGCTTTAATGTATAAACTCTTGCACTCTTGATTGTGACTATGTGAATGAGTTATCTATTTCAAAAATAATTAAGTTTTTAAAATGAAACTGATTCATCCTTATTACAAAAAAAAAGGCATAAAGTAGAAGATAAATTCATCTTTAAACTCAATACCCAGAGCTAACACTGTTAACATTTTTGCTCTATTTCTTCCAGAACTTCATCTATGAATGTGCAGATTTATTTTTACCAAACATAGACATATGTGCAGATACATTTTTACCAAAATGGGATGAGGCTGTATGGGGCTGTTTTGTCACCTGTGTTTTTCACTTAGGGTGAATCATGGACAACATTTCATGCAGCCCCATTTTAAATGTGTACAAGTTTATTAGTCATGTGAAGGTGGCTGGTTTCCAAAAGACTATTTCTGGATGGACTGCGAGTTCAGCACCTGAACATGCAGTGCTAGTTGACACCAGTGTTATTTTATTGGAAGACTCAGATGAAATTATGATTGTGAAAGTAGTTTGTATAGAGCATGTAAGGTTTTACTGTTAAAATTCTGGCCTCTTAACTGGAGGTGTCAGGAAGAAAGGTATAATCAAGACCAGCTGGTCCAGCTTCTTTCTAATGTTGGCCCGTGGAGCTGACACTTCCCTCGTACAGTCTTCACACTCATCTTTAAAACTGAGGCTTGCAAAGTTTAAGAGCGCAAAGTGTTAGCAAGGGTACGGAACAACGGAAACTCTGCCGAAGGTCCTCCACAGCTGGTGGGAGTGTGACCTGTGGCAAACTTTTTGGAAAAGAGGTGGTATCTACTAAAGCTGGTCATGCACTCTACCCTATGGCCCAGAATGGCCTCCCCTGGTTATACGGTGAATACAATGCCTGCATATTTCACCAGATGACATGCTAATGGAATGTTCATAGCAACACCAACTATAAGAGCCCCAAACTAGAAACAGCCATATGCCCATCAGTAGTTAAGTGGATAAATTATAATATTGTCACACAGTAGAATACTATCAAACAATGTCAAGCTATCTCACAAACATGTTGAGCCCAAGAAGCCTGACGAAAATTAAGCGCACACATTGTTCCACCTAACTCTACTGCTGGATAACAAACTGTCCCAAAACTTAGTCTTAAAACAATTTATTGTTTTTCATGATTCTGTGGGCTAGCTGCGCAGTTTCTCTTCTGATTTCATCTATGGCTGCATTCAGCTGCAGGTTTGGCAGGGCTGGAAGGTCCAAGGTGACCTTGTTCACATGTGTGGTGGTACTGGGTTCTTCTCCACAGGGCCTAGGTCACTCCCTGACATGGCAGCCTCGGAGTAGCTTTCCAAGAGGGTGAAAGTGAAGCGGCAAGCTCTCTCTAAGGCTGAGCCTCAGACTTGCATAGCATTCGTTCTTCTGCATTCTGTTGGTCAAACCAAGTCAAAGGCTGTCACAGATTCAAGGGCTGGGAAAATAGATCCCAGCTATTAATGAGAAGTTACTTTGCGAAGGGTCACACATACAGGGATGGGAGAAGCTTGTGGCCATATCTTCCGTCTACTACAATATGATTCTACTTATATAAAGTAGAAAAGCAGACAAAACCGATTTATGCTGTTATAAATCCCTTGGCTGATAGTTCTGAAGGGGAGTATGAGGGAGGCCATCTGCGTTCCTGGATGTATTATGCTGCTTCATCTAGGTTACTAGAGTGTGTTCAGTTTAAGAAAATTCTGCCAGCTATAAACTTAAGACATATGAAACTCTGTGATGGCTAAACTTGAATTAAAAGTTTATATGTGTGTGTGTGTGTGTGTGTGTGTGTGTGTGTGTGTGGCTTAAAAAGAATGAAGTTCTCTTTCAAGTCACAGTACAGCTGGTCAGGCTGTTGGAACAGCTCAGCTCCTGGAGGTTATTTGGGGCCCCAGGTTCCTTCTTTCTTCTTGTTGCATCATCTTGTCCTAATCTGAATAGCTGAAGCCGTTGCTGGCAGTCTGCATCCCACCTAGTGGGAAGGGACTCAGAGGGGAAATCCTGGACAAACATACTCCTTTTGATCTAATAGGGTGGAAGTTACATCACTTCCAATCACACTCCACTGAAACCAACTTATTCTTATGGCTGTGCCTAGCTGGGAATGCTGTCTTAGCTGGACTGCCCGTGCTAAGAAGTGCCCATTGCAGGAACAACTAACAGTCTGCTGTGTTTTAATGATGAAGCTGTTCTTTGATAATTATGCTTTAAAAAGGCCATTCAGAAAAAGCTAAGTTCCTTTATCTCAGTGTTAAAAGATTAAAAAAAACAAGTGGGGGCTTCCCTGGTGGTTCAGTGGTTAAGAATCCGCCTTCCAATGCAGGGGACGTGGGTTCAATCCCTGGTTGGGAGCTAAGATCCCACATGCTGCGGGGCAACTAAGCCCCCTGCGCCTCAACTACTGAGCCTGCGTGCTCTAGAGCCCGTGAGCCACAACTAGAGAGCCCTAGCACCACGACTAGAGAGATGCCTGTGCCGCAACAAAGAGCCCGCACCCTGCAACGAAAGATCCCGTGTGCTGCAACTAAGACACGGTGCAGCCAAATAAATAAATAAATATTAAAAAAACAAGTGACCTGAGTTCTATACTTGCCATTCCTGTGTCAAAATGAAGGCTGTTACAGACTGAAAACAACACGTCTCTCAATACCAGTGCTGAAAACACACATGTGAAGGTACATTTCTGCTGCTACAGCTAAAAGATCGGACATTATTTCTGTTTCAATGACTGTAAACTCAGAACTCCTGGGGAACCTTCTTTAATAATCACTGTTCAGGAAGATAGTGATAATGGGGACTTGTCTGATACTTGGGGATACCGATGATATTCACTGCATCACAGTACTTGCTGGTAGCTATTTTAAAGAAAATAATCACTCTTTTCCAGGTTATTTTTAACCTTTAGTAAAAATAAATGTCCTCTTATAAGCCACCAAAAAATAAATTAAAAGGTCATTAATAATCACCATGCATTTTTCCTTAAATATATAAATATTTTCAACTTATATAAGTAAATATATAATTTTTTTAAAAAATTTAATTGGCCAGATTCCAAGGGTTTATATACTTTCCTAGAAAAAACTTGGACTTCCCTGGTGGTCCAGTGATAAAGACTCCACGCTTCCACTGCAGGGAACGTGGGTTTGATCCCTGGTAGGGGGACTAAGATCCTGCACGCCACGCACCGTGGCCAAAAAAGGAAAAAAAAAAAAGAAAAAGTCAAGTGTCTTTGGAAAATTCCTTTATATGGTTTTAGAGGAATAGCCTCTAAAATGAAGTGTTCAATGCACAAATGAATGCATTTTAGCAGCCTGTATCTTAGGTGCTGAGAGTACCTGATTAGAGCATACAAGACTGAAAAATCCTATAATACATTTGGATTTATTAATCTATTTTCTACTTAAAATGCACAGATAAGGAATTTTTATAGCAAGCATGTATAGAGTGTAGGGAAACATTTATTTATTTTTATTTACCTTTGGCTGCGTTGGGTCTTTGTTGCTGCATGCAGGCTTTCTCCAGTTGTGGCGAGCGGGGGCTACTCTTCATTGTACTGCACGGGCTTCTCATTGTGGTGGCTTCTCTTGTTGCGGAGCTCGGGCTCTAGGCACATGGGCTTCAGTAGTTGTGGCGCATGGGCTTAGTTGCTCCACGGCATGTGGGATCTTCCCGGACCAGGGCTCGAACCCGTGTCCCCTGCGTTGGCAGGCAGATTCTTAACCACTGCGCCACCAGGGAAGCCTGGGAAACAATTTTATTGGTAATAGAACTGGGCTACTTCATCAGAGCCCTTCTATTTTCTCACATATATTCCTGCTGTTCCCCTTTCCTGGGACCCCTCCCAACCACTCCCTTGGATTTTCTGTCTTCCTTCTAGAAGAAAGGCTAACCTGTAGCGCTAATAGTTCAGGATTTGCTAGGACTTTCCCCGAGACACCTGTCTACTGCTCCCAGGCACCTGGCCAGGAGGATCTCCTTGGAGCCAAAAAGTTAATAACTGGTCCAGAAAATACACAATGTCATGGCCTACAAATTTCTAAAATGAACTTTCTGACATCATGCAGAGGCAAAGGGGTGAGGAGGAAAGTCAGGCAGACCCAGGCCCAGATCTCAGTTCTCCCCTTCTTCCCCACGCGTGTAACCTCGGGCAGAGGACTGGATGTCCCTGGGCCTCAGCTTCCTCATCTGTGACATGAGAATAACACAACTGCAGTGAGGATACATGTATTCAGCCACCTGTAGGTGCTCAACGATGCAGCTTCCTCTCCCACCACCCACTTTGTCCTTTCAGAGCTCAAAGATCCATAACTTAGGGAATCACAGGGAAGCTGAACAGTGGCTAAAGGTTTAGAAAATACCATCTAAGGAGAACGGGTGAAGGAGTGGTAAATGTGTTGTGTGAGCGTTTAGTCTGGACAGAGCGGGTGCTAAGGAGCTGCGGCTGCCATTTGTAAGCACCCACTAGCTTGCCTGACATTTAACACAGTTGAATCCTTGGAACAGCCCCGTAAAAAACGTCTGATTATGAAGCTCCATATTATAAGTGAGGAAACAGGTTTTATAACTTTCCCAAGATCATCCAGCTGCATGGGGAAATGGAGAGTCCAATTCAGGTCTGACGCTTTGCACGAGCTTAAGATTCTCCTGCCTCGTGACTGGAGGCAGCGTGGGGGAGGTGGCCCCAAAGAGGAGCAGGAGGGGACAAGGAAGATGGCTGTCAGCCACTGGTATCAGGGACAGGCAGGGGCCAGAGAGGACGAATGCTAAATCTTTCTTTGGGACTCATCAGAAAGGGACTCTCCAGGCCTCAGCTGCCTTAGGTATGGACCTGCCTGATTGCAGGAGTGACTGTTTCCTGGAGGAAAGCAGGCTTGTG